>NC_090888.1:49039962-49047462 GCF_036669925.1 Montipora capricornis | reverse complement strand
AAGAAATTTCAACACAGTATAGCACAAAGAATTCACTTCAACGAAATGCTAGTTTCAACGTCAAATTACATGTAGCAGTGGGCTTTTGGGTGTGCGCAATTTAGATAAAATCGACGCATTCGTTCAATCGTTTGTACTAGGGTATTTGTAACAGCCAAAGACAGATGTTTACTAGCAGCTTTTCTAAAAAAATATATATACTTTGGAAAGACCAAGAAATGTGTTACGATATGCCCAAATTGCATTGATAGCTGTGATCGCGTTTATGTACACGAGCGATAACAATATGCACCATTTTACTCGGTGTGAGTAAAATTTTATTTTCGGAAGTGACAGGGCGCTAAAATGGCGTTTTTGGAACTTCCCTCGATTTCAGAAAAAATAAGCGCTTCGAGATCTTTGAACATTATTTTCGAAAATAACTCACTATAGGTGTTATTTAGGCAAAATATAAAGAAATTCGAAATTTGACGAGTGACCACGGATCCTCGATATTTACAGAAATTGGCTCTTAATATGAGAAAGTGTGCATCGAACAGTGAAGAGTTAAATGACATGATCAAAGAGCAGAAGAATCTTTGTCTTGGGAACCGGAGCTGGCTTGTAAGGCCACTCCTACATTGACCGAGCCTAACATTGAGGAAGAAAATTGGACAGTGTCAAATTCAAACAACACTGTGAGCGAAGAACCCGTTGTCAAATTAATGGGAGTTCAATGAGATCAGATGGAAGATAATTTCGAGTTTGATCTTGCTACCTTTTCTAGACTAGCCTTAGAGGGAACTTTCACTAAGTGGACATTATTGAGCAGTACTGCTTGATTCTATGATCCATTAGGCTTGCTGTCACCAGTTATCTTACCCTTAAAGTGCATGTTCCAAGAAATTTGTCATTTAAAACTTGGTAGGGATGAAGCTTTGCCGGAAGGTCTTGCGGCGCGCTGGAAGGAGTTACTACAAGACATGGGGGAAGTCTCAAGCATTGCAGTGCCTCGTTGCTTCTTGGGTGATGTTCAAGTCGAAGACATCACGTCTATTCAACTGCATGGGTTCGCAGAGGTTAGCAAATCTGTGTATGGAGCAAATGTCTACATCAGGTTGACAACCTCTGGAACTAGTTCTGTTTGCTTTCTAGCCTCCAAAACAAGAGTTGCTCCCTTGATCGGTGAATCAATCCCTCGACTGGAGTTGATGGCCGCCTTGACACTTGCGAACTTGATGACAGCCGGGCATGAGGCATTGACCTGCACTATGAAGATAGACGCTGTTTTCAATTGGACTGACTCTCAGATCGTGTGGTGGTGGATCAATAAAGAGTTGAAACAATTCAAGCTGTTTGTACAGAATCGAGTTCAGAAGATTCGAAGGCTGTGGAGTAAGGATCACTGGAGACATTGCCCGTCTAAGTGTAATCCTGCTGACATAGCGTCGCGAGGGTCTAAGAGTTCTGTTCTCGCCCACAGTGATCTATGGTGGAAGGGAGCTCCATTTCTCAAAGAAGAAGAAGTTCAGTGGCCAAACCTACCTGATAATCCAATAGGGGAGAGTACAGTCCCAGAAGAAGTAAGAAAGGAATTGAGAAGGAAACCTGAAATTTCAAATGTTATGACAGTACCCGTGCAATGCTTTCAGAACATTTCAGAAGTCATCTGTCCAGAAAGATTTAGTAGTCTCAGTAAACTTGAAGAAAAGGAGAAATCAAGTTGAACTTGGGATCAGTTAGGAGTCTTTAAGGATGCCAATGGACTTCTGCGATGCAAGGGAAGAATCCAGAACTCTTCACTTCCGTTCTCAACAAAACACCCCATTCTGTTATCTAGAAAGCAGCATTTCACTAAGCTTGTAATCATGCAGTCCCACGAAAACGTGAATCACAATGGAGTTGGAGAAACTCTTACTGAAATCCGGTCACAATTCTGGGTAATCATGCAAAGGAAGACAAGCTGTTAAGATGTACTTTCCAAATGTCTTACGTGCAAGAAATTAATAGGAAGAGCCCACAGCTCACCACCTACTCCACCACTACCTGCACTTCGAGTTTCAGAGGAAATGGCTCTCTCTAAAGTAGTGTGGACTTTGCCGGACCTTTGTACGTGAAGAATGTATACTCATCCAACGGAGAAATGCATAAGTGTTACATTGCTTTGTTTACATGTGCTAGTACAAGACCTTTGCACCTTGAACTTACGCAACATCTCTTCGCCAATTCGTTCTTAAGAGTGCTGAAGCGATTCTTCGGTAAAAGAGGACTACCGACCCTGTTCATTTCAGAGAACGGGAGAACTTTCCGAGATGCAAAGGTTAAGATGTTTGCTCTTGATCAGAACCTTGACTGAAAATTCAATGTACCCACAGCCAGCTGGTGGGGCTGATTCTTCGAAATCTGTGTGAAACTGGTGAAAAGGTGTCTCAAGAAAGTGCTCGGAAATGCGAAGTTGAGTTATGAAGAGTTAGAGTCAATGTTGATCGATACTGAAGGCATTTTGAATTCTAGGCCCTTGACCTATGTCTACGATGAGCTAACAGGAACTCGACTTACGCATTCTCATCTTGTAATTGGTCGTCGACTTCTAGATCAATCTCCTGCCATCAAAGTACATGTAAACACTTTGCCCAGACGAGAGAGATATTTAGACGGTCTTCTCACCCATTTCAGAAATCGATGGAAGAAAGAATATTAAGGGATCCGCGAGTACCAGAAACTCAAACAAGTGAACCAAGAAGAACAATTAATTAATTAAAGTAGGAGACGTTGTGCACATCTGTGCTGACAAGACACCCAGACAACAGTGGAGGATGGGGAAAGTAGAGAAACTGTTACAGGGACAAGACAACGCTGTGCGCGCAGCAGAAGTGGTGACAGTGGATAATTCTCTCCGCAAGACTCGCATAAAACGTCCAATTCAGAAGCTATATCCTCTTGAAATCAATGTGCGTAACCAACACGCAACTAATGCGAGAACAGGACAGTTTGACAGTGGAATGAGCATTCAGATCGTCATAGATGAAGACATCCCTACAGTGATCACTGCTCCATGAACTGTCTGACCATATCTTGAGCGTTTAACACTGCAGCTGAGAAGCTAAATTAAGTTTTGCTTTAAATCAGTCTGATTAATCCGACGTCAATCAGGGGGGAGTGTGTTGAAAACCGGAAACTAGTGTGACACGAGCGATTTAGTTTGATTGACATGTGACCGGAGATATGTGGAGATTGGTGAGACGCTACCGAATTACATCTTGTTTTTCGGCGGAGTTGTATCTTGTTTATCGGCGGTATTGTCGTCTCAGAATCTTAAGAATTTGTCCCCACCAGGAATTGTATTCTAAAGGGAAGATATCTGTTATTAAAAAGTATGGATCACTAAAACACTTTCTAAAGAAAGATAGACTGCTCTCATAAATCTCAAAACCCTGAATGACCTCGTCATCAAAGCAGCCGACAAAGGCGGCTCAAGAGTCGTTTGGCGCGCCGACCTCTACCAACAAGAAGCAATTCGGCAACTTTCGGACACCACTTTTTACACCAAAGTCAACAAAGACCTAACTTCCGCCAACCAAATAATTGTCAAAGAAACCATTCAAGAACTCATATTAAACCAAACAAGAACTATCAGTCACCGCCCAAAATCTCATCATGAATATTGCTAGGACCTCATGCATTTATTTCAAGCCATAGTCAAGCCATAGTAAAGCCACTACCGTCGTACATCAAAAACAACAACCATGCACTTGATATTTTCCGTACTTTCAATTTCTCGGGCGAAAACAAAATCATTTTCACTATGGATATAACATCTTTACACGCCGTAATCCCCAACAATGAAGGCCTCCAAACACTCAAATATTTTTTGAACCAACGTCCTATTAAAAAACCGAGCTCGGAAACCTTACTTCGTCTGGCTGAACTGGTTCTCACACTCAAGTGTTTTTCATTTGGCAACAGCTACTACAAACAAATCAACGGTGTTGCAATGGGAAACAAAATGGGACCTAGCTTCGCCAGACTTTTCGTAGACTATATCGAAAATGAATTTTTCTCTAACTACAGCGGACCAAAACCTGATCTTCACAAACGTTTCATCGATGACTGCGTCGGTGCTACTTCATCCAGCAAAGGAAAGACCTGGGAAATTTCCGAAAATTCACTCGCTTTCCTCGACATTAAGCATTTAGACAATGGCAACGGTTTATCTACAAGCGTACTCTACAAACCAACACATTCCCACAACTACTTGCTGCATTCGTCCTCTCATCCACAACACGTAAAAAACGCCATCCCATTCTCTTAATGTCTTAGACTAAGAAGCCTCTGTAGTGACGAGTCCGAATTTAATAGCAAGTGTGAGGAAATGTGCCAGTTTTTCAAAAAACGTGGCTACCCTGACTCCGCTGCCACCACAGGCAAAACATCGTGCCCAAGAAATCGATCTAGAAACCGCACGACAAACGTCACAGAACGAAGAAAACAACAGATTTCCATTCACCCTCACCTACCATCCACAAAATCTCGCAGTCAAAAATGTCATTCTCAAAAACTTCAAATTTCTCCGCAATGATCCCGAACGTAAACATATATTTCCTCTACCACCACTCACTTCATTCAAACGCAACAAAAACACAGGTAACTTTCTAGTTAGGAGCGCATTTAACTCTGAAAACATACAGGGAACTTTCAAATGTACACGCCCACGATGTAAAACTTCCTCTTTTATTTCTAACATTGTTAAGATCTCAGGACTCAATCGATCCGTTAAAATCACTGACCATTTTATATTACAAGCATCTCCGCAAATGTCATTTATTGCATAACCTGCACACTAAGTAAGAAGACATACATAGGCGAAACAGGAAGAAGATTGGCGGACCGTTTTCGCGAACACCTACGAGATGTAGAAAAAAACCACACAGATGCATCAAAACCAGTTGTGCGCCATTTTAATCTTCCTAATCACTCCCACCATAACATGACAATTTGCAGCCTATCCTCATACCACGGGAACACAGGAAGCCGCGGCAAGAATCTGGAACAAAACTTATCTTTCATCAAGGTACATTCTATCCTCACGGAATCAATGAACGCCTCTCATTAATTTATTCACAAACTCATGTTACACCCGCATAAAAAACAACACTCACAATTTCTCTGTTCGCTCCAAGGAAGGGCTAGCGCTCGAAACGTCAGCTTTCCAAATCGTTCATGGTAGTAATTCGACCTTTATCAGCACATTTCATAAAACCAAATTTTCCTGTTAGAGCACTGCACCGGTGTTCATGTGTATTCACCGGCATTCATGGGTTCGAATCGCGTTCAAGCCTGAATACTTCAGGCTTTCCTTTCGTTACTGCTAAAGCAGCATTCATAACTGCGATGATCTAAAAACTTAACCAAGCATTCATAACGCCTGGTAAAAACCAAAATAGAGAGAGAATGTTCCACATTGAGCACTAAATGGTTGATACAAATTTCGATACACTTAAGTTATTTCGTATTTCATTTTTTTGTCATTTCAGGAGCCCACCTCGATATAGAATTCAACTCAAATATCTTAATTGCGAGTTATCGATCATTTAGATTTAGAACGTCGTTATCGCCACATAAGGTCACCATAAAAGCCAATCAGGGAACAATAGCTTCCCTCATCCGCATCATCTTCCCCTTGGCAGTATAAGTATCTAGTAAATAACTGTCGTACCGCAGACATTACTATATTACGGGCTTAGAAAAGCTGTGCCTCGCAGAAGTTCTCCATGTTGTAAGTCACGTTTAACGCGTTTTTGTTATTAAAAGCGTTTGTTGAGTTTATGAGATCTCTTGAGGTTTGAGGATGATCAATTCAGTTGCGCGAAAATTTTCTGGTCTGTGAAAACCTAACTCAAACTTAGGTTATCAGTAGTTGGCTCATGATTTGTTCTTGACTGGCTCGCTAATGTTTCAAAATAAAATGTTTACAAAGACGAGTATAGCGACATACCGCTGCATCGTTGATGCATCCATTGTCTGCGTCTGGCATCTGAAATGAGCTACAAGGGTTGTAGTAGTAGATATAATGCCACTGACCAAGTGTGTTGAATCTGTTGTATAGATAGATACACAAGAAAAAGAATGGACGGATATTTGGTAAATATCGTTCGCAAGGTTGTCGAAATATTCAAGTTGTAAAGTTTAAGCCAAAAGTTGAGAGCGCAACGGACAAAGAAAACCAAACACTGTGGTAATTACAAATAAAAAAAAAACAAAAACAAAAAGGAAAAAAACAAAAAAAACAAAAGGAAAAAGAAACTGTAATAGAAACAAACAAATAAGCTGTAAACGTTAGGAGCTCTGCTTTCAGGTTGTTCCATTTGGGAATCCCGAACCATCGAGTTTGCATTCGAGTTCGAGTTCGAGTTCGAGTTAGACTTCGAGTTGGACTTCGAGTTGAAGATCGAGTTAGATATGTCATAAAAATATAAAAATAACAAAATTAAAGAAAACCGAGGAGGAGGGAATTATATGCTAATTACAAGAAAACGATCTCTGTTAAAGGAAGTCGAGTGGCGTTACGCGTGATGCGTGACTGTGACGTTGTCCACGTGGTCGTCTTGTGTTACACATGTTTTCAAGGCATAAGTGGTTTGATACGAGGTCCCCAAGTGGTATGATACGAGGTCTCGTCATCAGACTGGTTGGTCTTGTTGCTGGCCATCGTGGAATTGGCAATGGAACGGTAGGTTTAATTTAGTTTATGAAGACTTTATTTTCGAATGCAAACATGCCCGTTTTCAGCGAGGAAACAACAGCAACGATCAGCATTTCTTGATAGGCTGTTGCAACCGATAGCACAAAGACAGGCTTCTTATCTTAAAGACTCTACAGACTTCATTAATTTCATAGAAAGCACAGAAGTCCCAAAGCACGCGATCATTGTTTCAATGGACGTGACAAGTCTATATACCAACATTCCACAGGAAGAAGGGATCAAAACTATATACAAAGCATATGTGACTCACTACCGGATGCCAACACAGTCACTTGAACAAGCGCTCAGACTCATTTTAAATGAAAACTCATTCCATTTTTATGGAAAAAGTTACCTCCAAACACACGAGACAGCGATGGGAACAAAGGTCGCTGTTGCTTTCGCAAATATCTTCATGGCGAAAGTAGAAACAGAGTTATTAAAAAAGTACACAATAAGGCCTATCTGTTGGAAAAGATATATAGACGACATTTTCTCTCTCTGGGGTACCGGAAGAGAACAAATAACACACTTCATTGAACAAGCAAATAATCGCCACGCCACTATTAAATTCACAGCAGAAATCTCTGAGGAGAAAGTTTACATTTCTGGATACAATTGGGTACAAAGGCAAACGGTTTAACAGCTCGTCAATTCTCGACGTACGAACGCATTTTAAACCTACTGAAACTTTCCAATATACACATTTCACGTCTTGCCAGCCATTAGGGGTCAAGAAGGGCTTTATAAAAGCCGGGTGTAAAAGGCGAAGCCCTCCG
>NC_090888.1:49007462-49027462 GCF_036669925.1 Montipora capricornis | reverse complement strand
CTCCCGTTCCCACAAGTATTCTTGGGAAACATACGAGGCTGACCATGTAGAAAATTCTTAACAACTTAATGGCAAACATTATCTGCCGAATCACGGCATAGGAATGGTGACCAAAATAGCAGTAACCTTTGCAGTCATTTTTATGGCTTATTTTGAAAAACAGCTACTGCTAAAGCCCCCACTCACTGATGTTGGAAGCGTTTCATAAACGATGATATTTTAGTTTGGACCATAAGCGAAAACAAGACCTTAAAGACCTTAAAACCATGTTTACCTCGTCGCGGAAGGTGGTAAGATCCATGTTTTGTCAATGGCAGTTCACTTGATGTCCACAAACATTTTAAATCCACAGATGCGTTCCCGTTGTGCCACCCTCTCAGCGTTACGAAGGCATTCACAAAGGAAATCAGTGCGTCATAATTTGACAACAAACTTAGTCAAAGGAAATTTCGAGTCTCACCAATGGGATTTCTAACTTGTGTTTAATGCTTGACAGAGGCCATCCTAGAGAACTCATCACAACTAGAATGACTGAGGTTATTTCCCATAATGATCTTACAAACTAAATCTAAGCCATGATACTCAGAAAGGACGGTGACGACATTAAAATTATGACGGCTCACTAATAAAAAAAACATCAACAATTCCTTATTCTTCATCATAACAATGACTGACGTTAATTTTCCATAATGATCAAGGGAAGAGGCCTCATAAACTAAATTTATGGCATGACACTCGGTGAGGGGTGACTACATTAAAACTAATGAAAATACATCAACAGTTCTTCATTCTTTCTTTGTCCTTCTCTTACCTCATTAAAATGTACAAACTTGCAGGCTGTGACCAACTGAAGGGGTTTTAGATTAGATCCTTTATGCTCTTATCGACGTGCGATATATAGCAATCCTTAGAAAGGCGAGTCGAATAAGCGATTCCTGGAAAGCTTTGAGAATCACGTGAAAACATTCTTCCGCTTCCGCTTCCGTTGCAGTAGAATCTCAGTAACGGGATATAAGCAAACGCTTTGTTGCAAAATAATATATATGTATAATTGGAAAGTTCCACACACAGCTTCACTTTTTTGCTCTATACAGCTACAGTATATGAAACTATTAAGATTCCTATTTTTATTGTGTTGACCTCAATTTTTTTTTTTTTAATCTTTGTACAGTTTGCCCATATTTGGCTGTTCCAGTAGCACACGGAAACTTGGGCTGACGAAGGGCACCCTCTATCCCAGGGTCCCTCTTTACTTTTAAAGAGAACCCTGGGAAAAGCTTGGACAAGTGCTAACGCTCGAGAAATCGGTGGGAAGAAACTAACGAAATCAGCTGTTCGTTATCCCACTAACCCTGCTTGCACTCTTGTTGCGTGACTTACGTTTTCCTTGCCGCAAGCTCTAGTCAGTACCTCATCTCTTCACCGACGACTAAAATGAAAAATTATCTTTTTTCATTACCGTGAATGAGTGGTTTAGCGGCTTCTCCACCGAATCTGCCCAACAGTTTGATGTTATGTACACTCCGTGATTTTGAACACTCTTATACCTGCCAACTCTCACGCCTTACGCGTGAGTCTCACGCCTGCGGGTTGAAAACTTCGATCTCACGCCGGATCACGCTTGCGGGCCAATTTCTCACGCCTGATTGAAAAATGTGAGTTGTTGCCGTCTTGCTTGACACAATTTCTAAAAATATGTTATCTCAGACCCATGTAAGGTACGAAAACCATGTGTAAAATGAATAAATGACAATACCTTCCTCACGATCTCTGATTTTTGAAGTGAAAAGCACTGGGAGCTCGCTCCCGTTTATACGCGTCCTAAGACTGGGACTGGGAAATGCGAGGGCTGTTTCTGCTTTCCTTCGGCAGACTTCGGACTTCTTCGGGAATCTTCGGGAATGATCGTGTCGTCTTCAAAAATCCTACCACTCCCAGGATAAAAATCTCACGCCTATATCTCAGAAAAAGTTGGCAGGTATACACTCTTTGTAAAAATATCATTTAACTGTCATTGTTCTTCCTTGTCGGCGATCTCCTCATCTGCTGCTCAAGAAGTCGCCTATGTCTTGGATTTTGGTGAAACCTATGAAACGCCATGATCCTGGTACCTTCATGCTTCAAGGTTGTGCCCAGAAATGCAAGTAAACAGATACGCGCCCAATTTTGATATCCAGCGCCACGTGTCCTCTTGAATTACCTTTATCCAACAGTAAGATAATTGTGGTTGTAATTCACAGTTAGCGTTGTTTTAAGGTTGGGGTGAGTCCAACTGTTTATCTTTACTTGAGGACTTGATTTTAAGGGACACTTTGTGACCGTCTAATTGAGTGACATTGAACTTTCAGGAGAATAGCAAAGGGGACAAGTTCATGACTATTATTGAAATCGGCGTGCACCGAATTACTTACATTTCTGGATATATGTGAAGTTGGGAGAGGTGGTAGGCAGAGGTCTAAAATTTGACATTGTTTTATAGATAATTGGAATTTTTAAATTAATAGCGGGTATTCTGACTGTCCTTGGAACTACATAGGAGAAACCGGAAGATGCTTCCAAACCCGAAGAAAGGAACATCCACGAAACTTGAAGAACTATACAAAGAGCTCAAATGTTGCCAACCATACGTGGCAAAACAATCATTCCATTGACTTCGATAGTACTTGTGTTATTGACAAAGGCAATTACCGCGTTCGAAAAACACTAGAATCTTGGCACAGAGCTAAAACCGTCGAAGCGGAAAATAACTCAAAACCGTTGCCTAGGCAATACTCTATTTTATTGTAACTAGACCTCATTTACATTTTTAGCTTTTTTCACACTTCTTTTTGTATTCTATATTTTTGTTTTAATTCGCGCCCCTTTTCGTATATATTTCCATTCGCGCGCTAACTTTTTCATTTGTTAAAGGCTATAGACTGAGAGCCTAAAGCTTAGGTTTTTCATAATTTTTAGCCAGGCAACGTTTTTTCACGTTAATAATAATAATAATAATAATAATAAGAAAAAGAAGAAGAAGAAGAAGAAGAGTTTAAAAATTTACAGAACGCAAATATCTATATGAATATAATCATATGGGAAATAAGAATAATTACCTTAAAAAAATAGTGTAAATGAAATATACATTAATTACAAAGGCACGTAAATAAGGTTGAAATAGCACATGTATGCATTAATAACATTAAAAATAAAAAGTGTGTAGCTAAGATCCTAATTACAAGTTACATTGCAAAAATACGTTTTAAGCAATTTCTTCCACACTGCTAGAGCTGCCACGTTATGGAGGCTTGAAAGGGTTTTCAGCTGAGCGCGCGGCGTAAGACACACACGGAATTCTAAAAGCTGCTCGCGTCAACTCATGATTCAAAATGGGTCACCAGAAATCAACAAATACGGCTAATTTCGCTCACCTTTCTTCTGATTCCTATACATATAGAATATAAATACACATCTCCTATTCAGGAAAACTACGAAAATTGTACACACATGGTTTAATGCTCACTTAAATCCGTTTGTGGTGGCCTGTAGCTTCTTCACTCGCGCGTGCACTCGAATGAGCTGGTGAAGCATGCGTAAATGCTCATCTTCTAACCTCCTCATTTTTCCTGATTTTGAAACTTTACTCGTTTATATCTCTGCTTTCGGGCGGTGAATTTTTTTTTATTTTCATTTTTTGCATGTTAGCTTCGATTAATTTAAACCGTTTGTCTTTCAAATTTAAAAAATTCTGAAGGTGGAAAAAAAAAATTAGAGACATTTCAAAATCTATTTTACTGAAAATCTGACCTACAGATTTTGTTGAATTTTAAATATTTTACAGATTATTTCTAACATTATCTGGTAACTCTGAATGGGAAGATTTCAGCGTCCCGTTTTTAAAAAAACAATACAATATATCTTGATTTTAAGGCTCAAAGAAATGCCTTATATCGTTGCCATGGTAACGTTATTTTGGAGGAAAATGTGATGTGAGATATTTATCATGAGTACTTAATAACCTCGTCAATTTTTTTTTTCGAAATGATTACCCTAACTGTATTTAAGGACAGAATATGTTTATTTGTTTGAAAAAAGGAGAAACTATTTCGAGCCTCCTGAAGGAGCGATCACCCAGTGTCTTTTACGTGATCATGGTGTGCCGAATATAAAGAAACGGGGTCTCAACAATTTGGTTGTTGTTCGTTCTTCATCTAGAAAGGCCATTCATTTTTTTTATTTATTTACTTATAACGCGCAAGTATCAATTTACATTTTCACCTGCAATTCAGTACGCTGATTATGTTCGGATCAAATGACAAATTTCCACTCCACCCCTGCCTCCAGGGAACCCACTGGAAAATAGAATTGTCGATTCCCTTCTCCCTGGATAAGTGTTGTGTTCAAAAGCCTCCTCAACTTAAAGAAATGCGCAGGAATCGCCTGATTTGATATGAACGCTCAGCAGAGACAATTGAACTGGTTGTAGCTTTATCGGTGGGTTATAATCAGTACTGTAAAAGAGATATTTTTTCTCTAGATTCAACACTCTACCAATCAGAAAATAATGATAATGACGATAGTTTTTTTGGTGCAAAAAATGTAGGGGATTTCCCAAGGACACCAAAGAACTTAATAATAAATTCTTTTTCAAAACTACCGTTAAGGATGCTGCAAATCGTTTGGAGTGTTTTGATTGCCTTTTCACACAAAAGCCTCAATTTTTTTTTTAATCTCTAAGGAAAAAGATAAAAATTTTAAAAAAACTGACAATCAAGAATACAATTCTTACCCAACTCAGGAAACATTTTCTCCCTCCCCGGGCACTGCGGGTAGTCAAATGCTTCTATCAGTCCTTACCAATGACAAATAGAGCAATGGTCGGCCATCGAAATTTCTTATACAATGCAAGACCTATAACTCGAAAGCACGCAATTTCCTCGTGGAACAGAATCCCGCGTGTAAATATTTTAAAGGGTTCATTACAGCATGAGACAATTGTCCAGAACTGGGAGATTTTTATACTATTGCGATTTTCACAATTTTTATAATACCTTAATCAAACGTTCACATTATTTCCAGATGACATCTTAATAGGCCCTTTGCTTGGGGCCCCTATATCCAGTGCTTTTTAACAAAGGACTTTTCTGTGAGGCTCAGGATTATCAAATAGACAATCATTGCATCATCTTCCTTTTGACGGGTTGACGTAAGTATTTTCGTTTTTGACTTACATCCCTCCCTAATGCCAACTTTCCTAAAGAATTTTTTCCAAGTTACTGAAATAAGAATGGAAATTCAACTTTGCTTATTTAAAATGAAAGCTACAGTCTATACGTTTTTTCCTATATATATAAATTCTATGAGATTTCATTTTTCCTCTCTGGGATTTCTATGTAACGGCTGTAACGGTTTGGTGTAACAGGCTGCAATAGAGTAAAGGAGCAGAATTTAATTCTACAGACTTAAGGCACAAACATCACCAAATGATAAGAATTACAGAATTCCATTCACCCTCACTTTCCATCCTCACAATCACGAAGTCGACAGTATCATTCTTAATAACTTTAAATTACTCTAAAATGATCCTGAGCCTGGTAGAATCTTTTCGCAACCTCCACTAATATCATTCAAACGGGACAAAAACGCACTCAAAACTAAGGAGCAACCCGGCACTTTCAAATGCGCGCGCTCACGATGCAAAACGTGCCCTTTTACTCTTAACACTAGCAAAAATATCGGGACCTAAGCGATCTGTTAAGATCACCGATCGTTTCACATGTACCTCCACAAATGTCATTTATTGCATAACCTGCGCGCTATGCAATAAATTATACAATGGCGAGACAGGTAGACGACTAGGCGATCGATTCCGCGAACACCTTCGCGATGTTGAGAAGAATGACAAGGATGCATCTGAGCCAGTCGTTCGTCATTATAGCCTCCATAACCACTCCAAACTACACATGGCTATCTGCGGCCTTTCCCCACATCAAGGTACGACGGAAAGCCACAAGAATCTGAAACAAAAATTCATCTTCAAAATCGGCACCCTTAATCCAAACGGTTACCGTATTAACGAACGCTTTTCATTTAACAAACGTATTTCTATTTTTCGCGTTGCCATGTCACCACTAATAGCGTAGCTCCTACTCCACTATAAAAACTACACACAACCAAGCAAACATGAGGGGACAGAGAGGGAGGCTCCCGGTCCAGCCCTTGGGATATGTCATGTCCACGAAAGTTATTTTTACACGAGCGGAAGTCTTTGTTCTAGCGGAAGTCTGTCTTCCGAGACGTCGGCAAGCAGGCCAACCTCGGTCTGATGTTTGAAAGAAAAGCAAAGATTTCATGTAATGGCGGACGAAGTGGACTTAGCGTTTGGCGATGGAAACTACTTTCAGAAAGGCGGAAAATTGTTTTTCTGGTCTGATAATTCCAGCTGGGAAATAAGCTCCACCTTTTCTGTGGACACGATTGACTCGCTGACTGCCATCAGTGAATTAAACGGAGAACGCGAGTCAGAAACAAATAGCGAGGGCGACAGTTCATAGCGCGACGAGACAAAGATGTTAGCGATCAACAGTCGGATGACGATCACACCGAGGAAGCCTCGACATCTTTGGGCAACAGAAAAGGAAAAAAAAATTCCGAGAAAGCCAAAGCAAAAGTGAGCTCTGGCACCCAAATGGGAAGACGTGCAAAAGGTAAAAGTGCGAGGAAGACCGCGTCAAACAACAAGAACAACAACACAACACCTCAGCCTTCCAAGTGCGCCGCCATTTTCTCTTTTCACTAAGAACCTGGGAGCGAGGCAAGACTGCATGCGGACATCTCGGAAGACAGACTTCCGCTAGAACAAAGACTTCCACTCGTCTAAAAATAACTTTCGTGGACATGACATATCCCGGCCAACGCCCTGAGCCTCCCTCTCTGTCCTATCATTTTCTCTTGACACAACCCATAATTCCTCGATTCGCTCTGACGAAGAGATATGTCCAGAAATGCACGAAACAACAAAAATGGCAAAAAAGAGAAAATGTTGGCGAATTTGGCCAAAATGGCGAAAATGATAATTTTGCCACAATCGCCAAAACGGCAAAGCACAAAGCAGTGAAGGGGGCCCATACAAGTTGGCGAAAGTGGCGAATTTGGCAAATATGGCGAAAATGATAATTTTTCCACAGTCGCTAATGAGGCATAGCACAACTAAGCAATGAGTGGGCCCATACAAGTTGGCGAATGTGGCGAATTTGGCAAATATGGCGAAAATGACAATTTTGCCACATTCGCCAACAAGGCAAAGCAATGAAGGGTAAGGGGGCCTATACAAGTTGGCGAATGTGGCGAACAAAAGTTAATTAAAGAAGAATTCGATCTCTAATGCTGTTCAGACGTTTGACCTCAAATTAAAAACGTTCGTTTTTTGCGTTTTAATGATTTGAGAAAATTTACCAACCAGCACGAAGAACAAGGGAAAGAGGAACGAATTTGGCAAAATAGGGACATATGGCAACGGAAAGTGGCTCCAAATAAAAAAGTTATGGCCAGGTTGTCATTTAGTGACTAAGGTGGACGATTTACTGACATATATAACTGCCTCGTACTCTGACAATTCATGTAAGAATGACTTCACCAACGGGCAAGAGATTCAAAGCAATTATGTGGAGCTTAGCAATGCCAGCTTGCAAGGAATTAGATTCAATAAGCCACACACAAATTATGTCCTTGTCGTATGATCCATTACTTGAAAGTAAGCATTGCGTGAGGATGCATGTCGTGCCGGGGAATTTTATGGTAGCTTTTCACGAATCATGCCATCAACGTTCTAGGTGAGTCGAGATTGAAATCCTTTTACAATAACTGTAGAAGAATGTCGATACCAAGTAGAGCAGAAGTTGCAAAACAAGACGATAAACATTTCCTGCATTGTGATCCGCCGGAAAAAAAGGAAGTGTTTTTTAGACGCCATCTAATGAACTTCACATCGGCGGGTCTAAAACACAGGTCAGAGGTCAGGTCACAACAGATCAGGTTACAGGTCAGGTCAGGTTAGGTTAGGTCAGGTTGCAGGTCAGGTCAGGTCAGGGCAATAGGAAGAATATTTTTCTGCCAAGGAAATTGACTATGATGAAATGATATACGAAATGTATCATATATGAACTGCGGATATGAAATCAAGTGAAAATATGATCCTCGCAGTTATGAACGCAATTTTTGCAATTGCGTAAAGAAGCCTGAAAAATTCAGGACTTCTACTTCCTTTATGCAATATTTTTGGGGGGCGGGGGTTGTTTACATAAAAAACAATACAAGTTATTTACTCTTGAGACTGTATCATGCTTCAGTGAAATGAACATCCATCGTTTTTAATGAAAATACTCCCCACCCCCCTCCCCAAATGACTTGTATTATGGGAAGGGTAAAAAAAGCGAATAACGAGAAATATAAATTAAACAAGAGGCTACAAGTAGCCTATACTCGGGCCTGCAAAAGTACAGTGGTGTATCGTTAATTTAGCACTAAAGAAAAGAAAAGAAAGAAGTCTGTCCTTCTTACATGGGCCTTACATTGTGATTCTCATGATGTTGGACTGTGTATGTAGTGAACACCCGGACCCAGATTATCTTCATTACAGGTGGTGACAATGACCACTGGACACGAGGTAAAATTTGAGAAAAGCACATTGTTTTTTACTGATCGATGGTTATTCTTGCTCAGTGTTTGAGAAAGGAAACACTAATTGAACGGTTTAAGATGAAACGAAATGACTCATCGAAACATCTTTTGCAGAAAAAAATTAAAGAGAAACGAAGGTGAGATGACCAAACTTTCGTGCAGTGATGCACGTAAAAAACACTTTGTCACGTGCGCGACACGTGAAGATGTGCACTACATCTCAACTCTTGAAAATACTTTCAGAAGTACACAAGTTCCTTGAGGATGGCCATGCCAAATGAATCCATAGCACGAGAATCAAATATTTAAAATATACCATTTGTTGTAATTTAAATACTCACAGTAGCATGCACCCAATTGTCAAAATATATGTGTTATTTGCCAGCTGGGAGGCCCGTATAGAGAAAAACTGTGGCCGAGGCCTTGAAATTGCTGCTCGAGGCCGCAGGTCGAGGGCGGCTTTTTCAAGACCAATATCACATTTTTTTGCTATACGGACCGACCCTTTGCTGGTAAATAACTTTTTTTTCTCTCTCTCTCTCCCATCCTCTCTTAAAATCATTTGTTTTAATTGTTGACTCGCACCGCGCTTGATAGCGAATGCAGTATTAAAGCGACTTACAAACTGAACGTTTCAAAGAGAAATATTTTTTATTTGAATTCTATTTCCAAACCTCTTGTCTAATGAAAAATAACCTCTGTACGTAAACGGAGTCGGTGTCACAAAAATTGTGTTTCGTTTCCGGAATGGTAAGGGCAGGAGAACAGATAGAATACTGTAGTGTGGGTCACTTGGCCTGTCATTGTTATTTCGCTTCGTGTATTGAAACTCTCGAGAAATAAAGATAGAAGTGAGAACGCAAACTCTCTGAACGGTGAGAAGCCTGTCAAGGAATATATATTAACCATTAATGTCACTGTTCCTTGGTATCAACATGCATAATTAGCTTTTAAACACATAACGCAAGGCGCAATGGAACGAGACAACAGACGTATTGGGGTTTTTTGAGGGAAACACTGCCTTGCGGCTGGTTAGCCTATGCGACTTCCAGATTGCGTGACAGAGAACAACCTCACTTATCTCTCCAGCACTACGAGCTGAGTAGTAAACAGGAAGTGCTGGATCGGACAAGAGTATTTGCTAGTGAGCAACGTACAAAGGCAACGAGCCAACAAGCTTGGGGGAAGTCGCTGCGCAGACTTAACCACACCACGCAGGAGCGACCCAATTTTAATGACGGCAAAGCCATATATCCAACCCATCTCCAAAGGGAGAGAGGGAGGGAGGGGGAGAACTTTGACAAATTGCAAACATCTAGTTGATTTAATACAGAAAACAAACTGCCAAGTGAACCTTGGGAGACTAACTGAGGCTTTTATAGCTAGACCCTGTCTATTAAAATAGCCAGTTGCACAGGTTCTACCATATAGCAGGTAAGCATTACACCGTGCTCTTTAGCATTAATGAATGAGGCTTTAACAGATTTGGCCAATGCAGATGTACGTTATAATCTGAGATCTAAGAACAAAGTCTTTATGTCCTCGTTTTATTTACAAGAAAGCCGTTGATTGTATGACCTTGAACGGCCGACTCCAAAGAACGCGAATATAACTATCGCGACATGAATAGCCCTTTTAGTACGGTCACGTTCCATTAACCGTATTTTACTGATAGAGCAGTAAAATCTCATTTAAAGAGAAGAACAGATACTCGTTTATGTGCACAATACATTGAAGCATAAAGTCTACAAATACCTTCAAATACTTACCCCAGCATAACATTTCAAATTCCGTTTTCCGTGAATCTTCTCATGATTACATGTGTTACATACGAACCATGGCAATTACTAGCTTTACAATCACTGGTGCCTCGTTAATCCAATTTATTACTAAGCCTTGTTTGCATTACTAATTAACACGAAAAGGGATAACTTGGGAATTTTTAACAATATATCCTTTAATCTAACCCAAAATCATTCAGATAACCAAAACGTCCTATGGATGATCCATTTCCTTCGTTTTTGGGTTTGTCAGCATTATGATTTGCAATATTTCAGGTTTACGTGTTCACAAGTTTGTTTTTGTATCTCGAAGAATTACAAACTCTGTTTTGATTGGTCACTCTACCTCTCTGTGTAAATAGTTCACCCTGAATTCAAAATAAATACGTTCCGTTTCTGATTTCTGTATTAAATTTAATTTTCATTTTCCAAATGGTCTGGATGGCACAGTGTTGCTAATATTTTTAAAAATACAAACACACCTTTAAGTTTAACGAACATGCTTCAACGTTTCAAACATCATTTTGCATTTACCTGTTCATCCACGCTGTTACATACCACGTGCTTACATTTAAACCCATACCTGAGGTAGCTCCTTTAGTTGTGTTTACGAGCAAGTGATCTCCTTGGCTAGTAATACGATGAAATGTGGATGACCTCGGTACATTGTTAACCAAATACGTTCCAGCAAGTTTCCTCCTTTTTCTGCTGTTATAAAATAGTCGTCTCAGCCTTTTCTCTTTAATTCTGCTCGGTTCTCGGGCACGTCTATGTCAATGCACACGCAAATCACAACTAAAGTAAACACACTTGTGCTTATCGAGACCTGTATTTCTCCTTTGGAATCAAGTCTTTATTACCACTGAGAATCAAATAACTGTACAGCCTTTCAAACTACATCACATTTATTTTCTAAAGAGCTGATCACAGTCTCCACTCGGATGACATCAAATCTTGTAAAACTAGAACAGAACTATATACACAAGATGGCAGTGAACACGATCGCTAATATGGCTTGTTGAACAAAGGATAGAAGCTAGACCAATACAAGAAACAAACAGTTTAACTATAACAAACAAAAAAACGCAATAGACAAAAAACTTATCTCCGTAGTCAATGGTACACTGAGCGGGAGGCTGTTTGTTCGCGGTGAAAATGGTACAAGCGTGAGGCCATTTGTTCGCTGTGCCAATGTTTTTACTTTGTCTTCAGAAGATTCCAATATGACGTCCACTTGTTTGTGGAGTTATTTTCTTTGTCTCTGTCATCTTCAAAGTAGTTCTCAATAAGGTACCCGCTGCTCATTAAAGAATTTGTATTTTAACTTGTATCACTTTCAATAGTTGCGTCCATTTTCAGTTACATTCGAATATATTCTTGTTTCATTCAGTTCGCGGAACGACTTGTTTCAAAGCTGACGCTTGACATCTTTTAGTGTGGGTCTACCACGAAAAGCCTATGCGTTTCTTTGTATGTGTTTTGAGCGCCCCAAGAAGAAATCGATTAAGCCAACGCAAGGTCGATCTTCAGTAATCCGAAACAACGCATCACAGTGCTCTTCATGATCTTGGATTACGTAGTTTGCTTTAAATAACCAATTTAAACAGCGCCACGTGGCTTCTATTGTGCATTACCCAATCAAAACACCGCCACGTTTTTCTATTGTGCATTTTGCTGCACAGGAAAAAAAAACTGCAATCAAACGTATTTTATAACTCGTGCCCCTACGGGCCCGAGTAATAAATAATATAAATTATGGCAGTACCCATAAGTCCTGTCAAGACGTGATTTATCTTGTAAGCACATGGTTAAAAGCCACAGAAATGGAGGAAAAGAGCGAAGCTGAGGACAACAAGGTAGGAAGCAATTTGCACGTGAAATTCGTTGTTTTCGTTTTGCTGGAACGGATTTAATCGCGTAGAGCCACATTTCCAAGCTTAAAGTAAACAATGCCCTTATTACAGATACTTTCCCGTATCCCGTTAGCTTCGAATTATGCGGCCGAGGTACTTTGAGTTATTGCTTATTACTGCTAATGTGCGATAGCTGCAAAATTGGTGGTCATGGAAAAACAGTACAAACTGACGAAAATGAATTCGTAAAACGCAATTGCTATTTTGGTCACCGAGTTGGGGGACTCTCGAAAATGCTTTATACTCACTGTTGGATGCCACAGTGAGACCACTGTCCTTCCAATTATTAAAGAATAGATTGCTCTAATAAATCTTATTTCAGACTGCTGGAAATCATATGTTAACGCAGAAAAGCATGGATACACTCAGGAAACCGTTAATCTGTGGCACTTTAGGGATGGACCACTAGAGGAGGTATGGGTGTGGGAGACAATTTTCTAAGACGCAACACTCTTTTTCGTAAGCGGCTTCCTCTAATATAATTTGCATTTTATTTACACTTGAGTGTTGCCATCGAGAAATTTTCAGGCAATTGAAATAATTCCCTTGAAATAAAATGTGTCAGAAAAGAGAAAAGTCCGAAGTGTTATGAGGATCAGAGTTATTTTTAGTTTATCTGTCATGCAATTCCAGACTTTTGTGGAATTGTCTTACAATCTGTAATATTCCAGAAACTTTTTTCATGTGACTCAGCAGTTTCCACAAATAGTACACCTTGTAATATACTATAAATAGAAACAGAACATTTTAGATTCTTAGAGTAAAAGTATAAAAACAGGCTTGCAATTAATAGAGAAAAACTCTTTGCCCGAGGGCTTACCCTCGTGGCCGGCTGTGATTGAACTTATGCTATGGATGGTGCAGAGATAACCTTTGACCTTGCGATATACGGAGAGAAGAAAGAGAAAAGAGACGATAGCTGAAAAGGCAAGAAGATAAAGAATTCTGAGTTTATTATGAAGTCCTTCGTGAGAGTTTGTGTACACAGAGAATCCAGTGAATCAAGAAAGTCAAGAATTGATGTCTACAAGCCGAGGAACTTGGAGTTCGAAGTTAATCAAGATGAATGCTTGAAAAGTCATGAAAGACAGTAAGCCCGCTTTTGCTTTACGAACTGCTTAACTTAATCTTTAACCGAAGTAATTGTAACGGTGTAAAACTAATTAAATAATAGTGAAAAAGGGTTACGTTTGTTGCGTGCCTTATATCGTACTCGGGAGTTATTTTCATTCATGCCTTGTTTGCGGACATCTCTTGGTTATTCCTGCACGTAACAGAGGGTAAATTAAAAGGCAAAATAATCAGACTCTCGCTCGCGAATTTTCTCGCGAAGCTCGTATATTCTTAGCCAGATATTCCTTATTTCATTGGCTGGCGGCTTTTCGTGTTGACACCTTTTTCTGAAGAGACTTGACTGCCGTGACATCTTTATAAATCTTTCGAGAGCGAAAACTCGAGTTCGTCTTTCTAGATAATTTCTCCTCTTTTAAAAAATTAATAGGGTATGTACAATTCACGGATTTCCGTGAAATTTGGCCACAAAATCTGATTATGCACCTATCAATGTTAAGCCCCAGGGAGGGGGGGGTTCGGGCATGGGGGTGGGGATTTTGACATTTTCATTTAAAACAATTCAAATTCCCCACCCCTGGGACAAAATGATTGGTCAAAAATGTCCGCCCAGCGGCAAGTGAAGGTGGTAAAATGTCCTTTGTACGATCAAAATTGCTAGTCTGGGGACGTCACATACAATCAAAATCCCTACCCTGGGGACAGACCTAACGATCAAACTCCCGTGGTTAGCCCTCACCACCCCCCCCCCCCCACCCCCCATGGGGCTTAACATTGATAGGTGCATTACTAAGGAACAAAAGTTTGCTGGAATGCTTTCTAATTTATCAGCTGTTTACATGCTCCTCAGTCTCTAGATTTAAGAACTTAAATGCAAGAGGAAAAACGCGCCTTACAAGCTGGATTTGAGACTATAACATGATCATTCTACTTTGACAGCATTAGCAGTCACAGCAAAAACGCAAAATTAAAAGCTCAATTTCGAATCGGTTGAAACACTCATTCAGCAACCGAATATTCCTGCTTCTTCAAGCTTATGTGAGAATAAAAATAAAAATTGCAGGACTAAGGAAAGAGTTTCCATCTTTGGAGTTTCCTGAATTGAAAACGATCGGCTTACTAGAGGAGAATGCACTTGCATTTATAACCCAAAGTACCTCGGCCACATGATTGGAAGCTAACGGGATACGGGAAAGAATCTGTAATAATGCGCGGCATTGTTTACTTTAAGCTTCAGAATGTGGCTCTACGCGATTAAATCCCTTCCAGCAGAACGAAAACAATAAACTTTCACGTGCAAATTGCTTCCTACTTTTTTGTCGTCTTATGGGTACTGCCATAATTTATTTTATTTGTTTAATTTATATTTCTCTGTTATTCGCTTTTTTTTTACCCTTCCCATAATACAAGTCATTTGGGGAGGGGGTGGGGAGTATTTGCATTAAAAACGATGGATGTTCATTTCACTGAAGCATGATACAGTCCCAAGAGTAAATAACTGGTATTGTTTTTATATGAACACTCCCCGCCCCCAAAAATATTGCATTATGGGATGGTGAAAAGAGTCAATTTTCTTGGCAGAAAAATATTCTTCCTATTGCCCTCACCTGACCTGTGACCTGACCTGCAACCTGTGACCTGACCTGACCTTTGACCTGTGTTTTAGACCCGCCGACTTGACATATACCTCGTGTTAGGTCACTGTAGTGTAACTGCTAGCTGAGCCCCAAGTCTCATCTTTCGTTGTCTTGGTTGCGTAGTTACTCGTCACCTGATTCTGCTTGCCAAAGGGACTCATCGTGGAGTATCATTTCTTCTTCATGGCATTTATAGTAATGGCAACGAATGAAATGAAGGCGTGATAGTCGGGACGATCAAAAATGGTGTAAAACACTCAATTTGAAAGTGAGAATGTAATCGGACTGTTAGCAATGCATTTGGCACACTAAAAGCTCGCTTTAGACTGGTTTGCAATGCAACTATAGATCGCAGGTTGTGTTGGTTACTTTATGTGACTGTTTTGTGAGGGTGTTCCCCAGGGTTCTGTTTTAGGACCGCTTCTTTTTCTGACATTTGTTAAGGATCTTTCCTTGGTGTCGATGTAAACTGGTTCTTAATGCTGACGAAACTACTCTTTTTATGCTGGCAAGGAAAGTCATTCTGTTCATTCAGATCACGTTTGCGATAATTATTGTTACCCCATTAACCCATTGAGCAACCACTTTTGACGAGTAAATTGTTGAACTATAACTGTACTCAGGGGGCGGGGGGGGACCCAATATCAGGAAACGCATTCGACGGTAAACAAAAAAATAGGGGGGGAGGATGGCCTAAGCGCTCGTTTCAGTGATTAGGCCTAAGAACTCGCATAACATTTTAGCTTTCATTTTGCGGTACGGTGAACTACACTTTTCACGAGATCGTCTTGCTCTTGAAAAATTTTCATCAATTCATCGAATACGGGATTGCGGACCGCGGTGGCAGTTCATTATAGCAAGAAGAAAGAGGCTATCGGTGAAATCAACAGAAACAGACTAGCCGATATATTCTACATATTGACAATCAGCAAAATTAAAGTAGTTGAAGTTGTGTTGCCGAACGTACACTTACACTCGATGACTAAAAGATTTAAAATGTGTGAAAACTAAGTTGCGATTTTTGTATATTTCGTCACGAAATCTACATTTTTGTGCTGATCGATCGCAATGATAAAGATAAAACTAGTTTTCTACTTTTCACATGCCTTTGGCCTCCTTAATCACGCCGCACACGGTGAGGAAAGAGCTGAGCAAACTTTACTTTTGACGAGTAAATTGTGGAACCATGTAACTGTACACAGGAGGCAAAGGTTTAAAATCATTACTTAAAGAAGTTTGCATTCATTTTCCCAGAAAATGTGGTTTGAAAAACACTCAGACTTCCTTTATGGTGGCAAGGATAGTCATTTTGTTCATTCTGCTCTTCAAAAAGATCTTTGAAAACTTGATAATTGTTTTTTTTTACTGATGAATTAATTTCATGTTCCTGGATAGTATGGACCTTTGACTGCATATTGGCATTTTCATAATATATTTGAGTGTTTAAATGGCTATAGGAAAGATATCTGTTCGCGTGCCGGGACAGTTGAGTCTCCAATATTTTTCTATTAATCATCTCTAATTGAGAAAAGATACATAGCAATGTGAATGGGGTTGTGTGAAAACAAGTTAAAAGGGAATAAATCGATTTCACTTTATGCTTGTAGTTCCATGTCACGTACATGGTGTTGTATAACAACATTATCACCAAATGAATTGACCAGCTGCCTTTAGAGGTCAAGTAACATTAATAATTAATAATTGTGTACTTTTTCTTGGCACGTTGATACGGAAGTATGTGAACAGACCTTTTCTTGGCTGTCGCATTTCGGAAAGACATCTAGGCATATGAACCAACACCGATTTATGTTCTATATTGTTAATCTGTGTGAATTACGAAATCGAAAGGTTGAAAAAAGTCATAGCACTGTGAAATTAATAATGGTAATTCGGCAGAGTGGAGGGCAGTTTGGTCTAAAATCACAAGTATGATTTCAGGGGCCCGTTTCTCAAAAGTCTTGAGAAGTTTATTGACTTAAAATCTCTCCGTTCTTAAGTTACGGAGGGAATTATGAGCGAGTATGAAGAAAATCTGTTTCAATCAAGAAGTAAAGAAACCAGTATTAGAGGACTTTTCTCGGTGTTGCCATGGTCTCACCTAAACACTCAGGGTGGTTGGGAGAATTCTTGATAGTTATTCAAACCCTCGACTGCGTCTCAGGTTTGCATAACTGCTTCAAAATCTCCCAGCTCCCCCTTGTGATTACATGAGGCTATGGAAACACAGAAAACGTCCTCTATTGCTTAATTAGAAATCGCACAATTTAATCGCTGAAAGAATTTGGATGTGCAATTTGCACTGGTAATAACATTTTTGCCCCGGTAATTACCCCTGAACTGCACTGTTCTTAGCCAATCAGAATCGAGCAATTGTTTCATGTATATTATTAGATTAGTTACTTTAAACAAGCCTTGGAATGGTTTTTTTTTGTGTGTGTTTCTTTCTCATTGGCTGAGATGGTTCCATTTAGGGCAAAAAATAGTGAGATGGCACAGCTGAGAGTGAATCACTGATGTTATAAAAAAAGTCTGAGTGTTTTTCAAACCACATTTTCTGGGAAACTTAATGCAAACTTCTTTAAGTAATGATTTTAAACCTTTGCCTCCTGTGTAAAGTTACATGGTTCCACAATTTACTCGTCCATACTACTCGTCAAAAGTAAAGTTTCCTCAGCTCTTTCCTGACCGTGTGCGCCGTGATTAAGGAGGCCAAAAGCATGTGAAAAGCTCCATACATGTCCAATACACTCGACCTGAGTCGGGTTGTCTTCACTCGCAGGCGAATTGAGTCCGATCGCGACCGGAACCGGAAATGGGTGCATGGCGCTTGATCAGTGGTACCGGAAGTGAGGGTTAACAGGAGCGAGGGGGTTGAAAAAGTTGGCAAACAGACTCGATCGGATCCGATGGAGACAGCTCTTCCTGGCAAGAGTCGATCGGACTCTCGGAAGTCAGTTCGCGCGTGACAGAAAATATCTCTCAGCCATGACGCGAAACAAGCACACGCTACACGTGAAAATATACGTCGTTCTTAAAGCCATGAGGCGATACAAGCGCACTACACATGTAACATTAGTCGTTCTTTAAGACATGAGGCGAAAGTTAACATCACGAAATATTGCACTCCACACTATACCTCGTTCTTTAAAGCATGAAGCTGAACAAGATTTTCACAAATCCAGGTCATTGAATTTCCGATTGCGACAGAAATTCTTGTCATCCAATCTCCGACAACAATAAATTATTAGCTTTTCAGTCAAATCCACTGATTTCAGTGACGAAGACAAAGAAAATCTGCGTGAACGAGAGCCTTTCCCTGGATGAAAACTTTCATTTGTTTTTCTAATTGAAATTGTGATTAATTCCATAAGGCATTAGAAACTTCTATAGCATTCTGGAACTGTTCTAGTTAGAAGAGCTCTATATTGATTATATGTGAAATATAGAATGGTCAAGGTTATGACATTAGAAAGTTCTATAGCATTCTAGAACTGCTCTAGTTTGAAGAGCTTTATAGAAAGTTCTATATCATTCCAGAAGCGCTCTAGTAAAATGGTCGTATGTGCAAACTTCTAAAGTTCTGATTAAAGTACTAGAGCTCCAGTTCTAGAGTTCTAAGTCAGTCAAATTCGCAGTTCTAGAGTTCCGAGTTCTAGAGTTCTAAGCTCTAGAATTCTCAATTGTTATATGTTACCCTCTGTGGGCTCTAGAATGTCTAGATTGTCTAGAGTTCTAGAATAGCCAGACTCTCTAAGTGAGTTCCAGAGCGTCTAAACTGCACACTAGACTTGGTTGATTTCACTGATTACCATTCACTAGTACTCATTTTGAGCAAAAACAAATCCCCATGAATACCATGTAACCGCGTTATACCTCGACCGTATCCAAGCACCTTAAGTGAGCTAAAACGTTCCGCCGTTTTCCCAAACGAATTAAAAATGGACATGAAAACTTGACTAAACCAGGTATCGCTCTTTAGCTTTCACTTTGCGGTTCGGTTAACTACACTTTTCACGAGATTATGTGAAGAAGAAAGCACTCGTTTACTGATTAAGCCTAAGCGCTCCTTTCAGTTATTAGGCCCCAGTAAGCACTCTCGCAAAAGTTTAGCTTTCATTTTGCGGTTCGGTCAACTACACTTTTCACGCAATCTCCGACAACAATAAATTATTAGCTGTTCAGTCAAATCAGTGTAGAAGACAAAGATAATCTGCGTGAACGAGAGCCTTTCCCTGGATGAAAACTTCCATTTGTTTTTCTAATTGAAATTGTGATTAATTCGGAATAACTGATATGTTATTTACTTATGAAAATAAGTAAGTGAAAACAACATTGAAGGATGTTTAACAAACCCAAAAAATTATTACTACCCCAGCAAGAACTTGTTCGCCGAACGTCCGGCTCGGTGTGCGCTTGCAGTGTCACTGAACCACCGAAGCCATCGGAGATATGTCCAGAAATGCACGCAACAACCAAAAATGGCAAAAAAGAGAAAATGTTGGCGAATTTGGCAAATATGGCGAAAATGACAATTTTGCCACAATTGCCAACAAGGTAAAGCACAAAGCAGAGAGTGCTTAGGCCTAATCACTGAAAGGAGCGCTTAGGCGTAATCAATAAACGACTCCTTTCTTCGAACTGTAAAATGAAAGCTAAAATTTTACAATCAATCAAATTTTACAATCAATCAGAGGTCTCTCACGGCGAGGCCTCGCTGTGAGAGACCTCTGCTAGCAGGGAATAATGAACTGCTATCGCGGTCCGCAATCCCGTAGTCGAGGAATGAAAATTGTTGAAGGGCAAGATGATCTCGTGAGAAGTGTAGTGAACCGAACAACAAAATGAAAGCTAGTATTTCAAGACAGTGCTTTGGACTAATCACGGAAGCGAGCACTTCGCCGTAATCAGTAAACGAGTGCTTTCTTCCTCACAAGATCTCG
>NC_090888.1:48997462-48999962 GCF_036669925.1 Montipora capricornis | reverse complement strand
AATGAGCAAATATATGACTTATAATAATATCCTCCTTCTTTCAGATGTACATTAACTGGTTTAGTACCCCTTTGTAGGTTATATCATCGAGACCCTGGTGCATTTTCATTTATTTAGAAGTTCAACAGATTGTGCTTCATGTTTACATTGTAACTTTTTATACGTTGTTTCGTTCCGTAATAGTACCACATCAAGCAGAATGTAGTTGTTGTGAAATGATGTTTCGTTCTGTTCAACAACTTCTTTCAGCACTAAAATTATGTTTATTTGTGTATTTAATATTTATATCACAGTACCAGGAGCCCATCTGGAGCGTGCAACTTCCATACTGTGAAACGGCGTTTTCACAAGTAGGTTTATTTTCAGACTAGCCCTTCCCCCGAATTAGGTCAAAAAACAAAGGCAGTTCCGGTTCGGTGACCCTATGACGTCGGCTTAATTTCTTGTAATTGGTCATCGGGCTCTTGTGGGAGTCTCATTAGCGGAAAATTCAATCTAAGAATAAATCGGTCTGTGAAAACGCCGTTACACGAACACAGTAGAGTTGTAGGCTCCGGGTCCGTGGGTTCCTGACAGTACCAATTTAAATTCTTACTCTAAGGGTCCCAAAAGTGTGACCACTTTTACGGTAATTAATTCACACTCTTTCATGCATATAGACTGGCCAATCATAAGCCAAAGATAACTTTTCTTGATGTCTGATTAAATAGTTTATCACACAAAAAATGAATAGAAAGTGGTCACATTTTTGGCATCCTTGTTGTTTTAGAGTCTTGCATTTTAAAGGAGCAGTGTCACCGGTGGCGCATGCGTGACAGCATGCCAAAATGTTTGAAAAAGTTTGCCATCTTTTTCAAAGGATTGTGTGGGTGTGAATATCTTACACAATCAAAGCCATCCGTGGTCACTTTAGTGAAACAAATATCCTGTGGCGTGTTTGGAAGTGGTTTTGATCGTATGCTACCATGTCGAGTCGTGGCGGCCATCGAGCGGGAACCGGACAAATAAAGATTCATTCTCCTCAAGAAAGCAGAAGAAGAGCAGTCAAAATACCAATGCAGCATCTACAATGAAGAGAAAACTTTTTAAGACGTGAATTCATGAGAAATTCGACGTATGGTGTAATCGAAGGGCAAGCTGTTTCACTATTACCAAGGATCGAAGTCCATCTTCGTATTTCATTTCTGTCAAAGATCACAACATCGTCGTTAGTTGAATATTTTGAAGAAAAAGCTGCCTTTAGATGAGAGGAACTGGATGCACTGGTTGTGTTTATTTGTTGCACGAATTATAAAACCGTAAGCGGTGAAGAAAACACGGCTGAATTTTTTCGCTGCTTATCGTCTTTCGACTTCAAAGTCGTCTCTTGGCATGTTAATCATGAGAAGACACAAAAGGTTTGCACTGCAAGTATTGTTCACACTGTGCTTTCCCCTTGTAGGTGTGATAATTTCATTAAATGTGTCACGGATTAAAGAGATAAGTTTTTAACGCTGCTAAATTAAAGCGGTATGGATAATGTTATGGCTCGTTACTGTATTCATTCAATAGGCCATTTATTTAATCACATGTTCTCTTCAGTTTCGTATTTCAACTTGTGGCGCACCCAAAAATTTAGTTTTGAGGAAGAATGCGCCAAAAAAAAAAAAAAAACATTTACTCGCGTAAGTGATGACTTAGAGTCATCATTGCTACTGGTATGTTCTGTTGGCTTAAAATGCGTCGTACATCAAGGATGTTTCTTTTCGATACCACCATAATGCCAATGACAAAGCTTCCAGGACCGACTGGAATTTCCGAAGGATGGCTTCTCGCAGTTTTTGGAATATCCAGAACCAAATCATTATCATCATCTTCGGCGGCCGTCGCTGGGATAGGAATTCTCCGTGCTTGCCTCTGTTTCCCTCTTCCTTCTGGAGTGTTTTGCGAGAACGAATGATCCGTCTGTCCGTCTTTTCTGGTATCGCATCATTTGTAAATTCCGCAATTAGTTGATCTCCCAAAATTACGTCCGCTCAGCTATCGCAAATATTAAACAAAGACCTTTTGTTCTTTAGAAAACTCAATGCCGGTTTGATGAAACGTGATGAAAAGTAAAAACCCACCCTTGCCTCCTTCATTGCTGGTTTGCCTCGTCGGCGATGACATTTTTTCTGACAAAGCTCTGTATGTGAAAACGGATTAAAACACCTCGACCGGAAAGGACAGCAGGGTACCGTGAGCCTCCTCGAAACCTTATTCTTGGTTTTCACTCACGTGACTAACTGCTTGACGACGGTTACTATCCGCCATGTTGGTGTCGCATTTTGGTAAACAAAGCGTATCGAACCGCATCATTTCAGGCGTGTAGAGCAACTTATGCCATGGTTCACTGTATTATTGTTGATTGTTCAAGTAACAGCAGAAAAGACACGGCTATAGGTTTCTTCAGGATACCTTCTATTGTTGATAAGCACGGAGAAGAAGCTGAAGAACTGAGCAGAGAGAGACGAGAAAGGTG
>NC_090888.1:48989962-48992462 GCF_036669925.1 Montipora capricornis | reverse complement strand
CGTAGCTGGATCGATCTTTACCACTGATATTTTCGCCAAATATCGAGATTTTACATTCTTTTCTAGATTCTTTCCGTACTCACTTAAATTGGGAATATCGCACTCTTTTGATAATCGTTTTGCGTGGGTTTTGTCTTCTGTATTTTCAATAAAATCACGCGACATTTATGTTCCACGCTTCAAAACACATACACGTCTCTGTTATTTTACATATGCTAATTAGCTCGTGCGACACCAACATGGCGGACGATAACATTTGATAGGTGTGTGACGTCACATGAAAACCAAGAATACTTTAAGTATAAGGAAATGTATGGAGCTCCCCTGGATACTTACAGTGCAAGCTCCGAGTGTCTTCTCATGATTGGTTTATCGCAGAGAAACAAATATTTATTTGTGAGTGCTTGAACCGCCGACAGTGTTCCCGGTCACACTTCACTGAATTCAACTGTCACGCAGAAAACAAACATGGCATCATATTTGTGTTCGCTTTTATCTCTTGGCCTCCAGATCATCGATAATTGATGATAATTGACAAATATGCATTTTAATTCTATTCTTAAGCCGTATTTAGTCTAGACTTAAACAGAAAAAGCAAAAAAATTAACGTCTGTTAAAATGTGTTTGTGTGAAAATACTGCGCATGCCATCCCATGACACTGCCCCTTTTAATAAGGTATTTGGTATCCATTCTGGTCCTGGTGATCAGCTGATCAAGTGTAACGATATGCAACTCATACATAGATAGTTTTGCTCCCTTATTAACAACTTCAAAGTGTTGTGTGGAATCTCCTTCCTTTTGTGGGACATCATTACAGCGAATATTCAACATTGATCACCCTGATATCACAAAATCTTACCTTAGTCAAAGAGACCCCAAAGCTATACACATTCATGACACACTCATTGACCAAGAGTAGCCAGTCGTGATGATGGCAGGTCATCATCGTTGGTTGCACTTGCACGCTTTGTCAGTTGCTCTCTTTTGACTTATCAATAGTTTCCTCTGTGACAGGACAGTGTCTGAGAACCCACGCATTCCTGTATCTTACCAGTAAAGTGTTTTTGGTATTAAAAAAGAATTCTAGCATGTTTTTTAGCCTTCCCGAGTGATTCCCAAGTGTCTCAACGTCACTTCTGGTTTTTATGACGTCACTTTAGGTTACTGAATGGCCTGAGCTGACTTTGGGCTTGCCGTCAACTGTTAGTGGTATCATTCAGGTTTTACCTTCCCTTCATTTTTTTTTTCTCATTTCCGGCTCATATGTAAATGATGTGAAGTCATACTTGATACCTGGTCTTGTCTGACCTGTGTTTATTGGGTTCATTCCTTCGTTTTCCCTGCCTTTCTGGGTTTCTCCTTTCTCTCCTTTTGCCTTTGTGATAATAATATCTCTTAGTGAGACAATATAGGGTTGCATTGCCGAGGTGGTCTTGAACAACAACTCAAACGAAAATGAAAAATTAACTGACAAAATTAAAATACTACTAATAATATTACTATTATGGTAGTAAGAATAATTTTAATGATAATGATAGCACATCCTTAAGTCAGTGTTGGGTAAATTTTCATGTACACCTCACACAACAGGATCTCTTTTTTCCCCAGACTCCCTTCTATCTGTCCGTTTTAAAACGAGGCTCTCTTACCTTATACATGTCATTTGTTGGGAACGAGGGTCACCTGACATTTTAGGGCTAAAGCCCTCACTTAGTAAGAAGGGTTGTAGTAATTATACCTATTAGGTGACATCAGGAGTCGGTAACAAGGCTTGCCAGACATTTTGTCTCTTAACATTTTTTTTTTTATTTTTCCCATCTGGATCTTATACCACACTATGAACTTCTGCGAAAGCCTTTTTTATTTCCATGAAACGCCTATTTCCAGTGATTTCTTACTATTGCCACTGTAACGAAAGGCGAAATCCGCTTAACAGAAAATTAAGTTTGTTTCGAAGGAATCACCGTTATTTGCTTTTTGTTGCCGTGAAAGCGTCTTCAGGACGCAACGCGCTTCAGGCGTACTAGCACAGGCTCCTTTCACCGCATTGTCACTTAAAATCCCACCTGCCGCTACGGAATGTTGGAATGGCATTATTGGTGAAAGAAAACTGACAGGTCGTCCTGGGCACTAGTGCAGTTCTTTTCAGGGTCATTAAATAAGCTGAACTATAGATTAATGTAGCGGCGGATATAAGGTATGGGTGTCCCCTTACTTTTAGAGGCTAAGTGAGACCCTAACCCCTGATTCTTTTTTCGACAGCGCACCCCATTACTGCACCCACAAGCATTTGATTCCCCACTGAGATTAATGTGTATAATATCTTACTCAGAATCCTGGCAGATCTCGGAATACATGACCTTCATTTCCCAAGTCTGCCGACCATTCCCTGTCCCTAGCGGGGCCCCAGCCTCACTTGTAAGGCCGTTGCAACTTGATTGCACTCTAACTTGCTGAACTCATCAAAACGACATCTCGTCGTCACAGCGCGCAATTGGC
>NC_090888.1:48977462-48982462 GCF_036669925.1 Montipora capricornis | reverse complement strand
TTTTCGATGCCTTTCGACAGTTCCTGGATCCTCGATCTATATTCCGGCAGATTTACCCCTGGAATAGAGTTATTACACCTTTCAGGAACCGGCCTCAGCACTATATATAGTGTAGCCAGCCATCGTATACAATGGCCTCCAGGATTCTTGATTCTGGGTGTACTTGATCGCTATTTCGCCGAAAAAAAGATAGATAGATAGATAGATAGATAGATAGATCATTTCCCTGATTTCTTGGTTCCCAATTTTTGAAGTACCGAAACATGCCTAATCACAGTGTAAATTTCTTTACAACTATGTTTCTGTGGTTGTTTTTGGCTACAGAAACTCCACCTCTGGCATCTCTCTGTTTTTAAACAGCTAAACTGCTAAACGGGTTGGTTTTTAATCAAAAGTGTTCCTTGTAAAAGGAACAGCTGTGAAAAGGCACATCTGTTCCTATAACTGAAGCACCGAATAATTAGCACGGACTTTAATCTACACGCAGCAATAATTAGTTTTGCGAAGGACTATCTGTTAGAGTCATTAAATTCATACAAATAATCGTTCCATCGTGCTCATCCTATGCAGTTTGCGCCCTAATGGTTGAATTTAAGAGGCAGCTTTACTCGCTCCAAATACGCTGAGCACCTCTAACACGCTATACACTTGACTCTTAAATCACAAGCCTGAGTAACTGATAAGAAAGTCTTGTTTCAGGTCAAGACTGAATAACCATCAACTTAAATTTTTCAACCCCTTTCCTATTACACTCCCCAGTTTTGCATGTATTTTTTAAGGATATTAGAATGAATGAATGAACGAGCGAACAAACGAGGGAATGAATACATGAATCAATCAATTGATCAATCAATCAATCAATGAAGAAATTAATGAATCAATGAATGAACGGTCAAACAAACTAAAAAAGGAAGGAGAATAAAATTAGAAGTAAAAGGAGCAGTAGTCATACGCAGAAAATACGTTAAACACGGAAAAAAACGGTGATAACAAAGACCAATTTATTCCTGTTACAAGCCTGAGTTATTGATAACAAAATCATGGACTGTAGCATACACAGTCTTGTTTCAGGTCAAGAATGATTACCAACATAAGTTTTGCAACCTCTTTGCTATTACGCTGACTAATTTTGGATGTGTTTGTTAGGAGATTAGAACAAATAAATGAATGAATGAATGAATGAATGAACGAACGAACGAACGAACGAACGAACGAACGAATGAACGAATAAACGAAAGAACGAATGAGTGAGTGAGTGAACGAATAAGTGAATGAACCAACCAACGAACGAGCGAATGAACGAAGAATAATATTATTAGGAGCAGAAAGTAGTAGTCATTCACGGAAAATACGTCAAACACGCCAAACACGTTGATAACAGAGATAAAGATACTCTTGTTACAAGCCTGAGTTACTGATAACATGATCATGGACTGTAGTGACAGTCATGCCTTTCCGGCTTGTTATGCACACTGCGTATACTTTGCCTGGTAATGGCGTGTTTACCTGTTTTTCCGTATCTAACAAGTATGGCAAGAAGAGATTAGTTCAGTGTTTCATCGGCTACACTTGTACGACTAAACTGCGTAGTTTCGCAGATGTTGATGGAGTGTTTCCAGTGTTTAGCGTATTAAACGTGCACAGAGTGAATAGATTAACTGCTTTTAGATCTGCTGTTACCCCCACTATTCACCCAACTACAACTTCCTCCCCAATGTTGGCATTTTTACCGGGTTTAGCATGTAAAGCCTTTTAAGAATGAATCTAATTATTTTTGTTTTTTCGTTACTATTCATTATTATTACTTGTTTATTTTTTATAATTAATAATAATTATTATTATTATTATTATTATTAGTAGTAGTAGTAGTAGTAGTAGTAGTAGTAGTAGTAGTAGTAGTAGTAGTAGTAAGTAGTAGTAGTAGTAGTAGTAGTAGTAAGTAGTAGTAGTAGTAGTAGTAGTAGTAGTAGTAGTAGTAGTAGTAGTAGTCATACACGCCACATAAGTTAAACACGGCAAACACTTTGACAACAGAGGAAAAGTTGTCGTTTGTAGGTGCGAGGTGTTAGTAGTGTGAAATAACTAATTCATTTTAAATACGTCAAATACGCTATACCAGGCAAATATTCCAGGTAGTTATTAAAAGTCATATCTATTGCTTGTTATCAAGAGATCTGAGATTTCGAGATTATTAGTGAGTACAAGGTTAGTTATAAGGCGCACTGCATCCACTTTGTTTCGTTAAGTGGTAACGGCGTGTTTCCCTGTTTTACCGTATCTAACATGTATGGCAAGAAGAGAATTAGTTCAGTGTTTCATCGGCTACACCTATAAGACTAAACTGCGTAGTTTTGCAGATGTTGATGGAGTGTTTTCAGTGTTTAGCGTATTAAACGTGCACAGAGTGAATAGATTAACTGCTTTAAGATCTGCTGTTACCCCCACTATTCACCCAACTACAACTTCCTCCCCAATGTTGGCATTTTTACCGGGTTTAGCATGTAAAGCCTTTTAAGAATGAATCTAATTATTTTTGTTTTTTCGTTACTATTCATTATTATCACTTGTTTATTTTTTATGATATAATTAATAATAATAATAATAATTATTATTCTTATTATTATTATTATCAAGAGATCTGAGATCGAGTACAAGGTTAGTTATAAGGCGCATTGCCTATAAGGCGCATTGCATCCACTTTGCATCCACTTTGTTTCGTTAAGTGGTAACGGCGTGTTTCCCTGTTTTACCGTATCTAACATGTATGGCAAGATATTAATTCAATGTTCCAACTGTCACAAGTGTGCGACTAAACTGGTTAACTTTGCAGATATGTTGATGGAGTGTTTTCAGTGTTTAGCGTATTTAGCGTGTATGGCATGATTAAATTGCGGCCATCTACGGCAAACTGTTAATCTGATGGGAAATTTGACAATCGTTTTTTTTCCCTTTGCAATTTCATAGTCATTTTCTTAAGTCGTTGTCTCCTGGTGCGTTTCCCAGGACTGATTGGTTTACATTTGGCTAATTTTGACAAGCGTCTTCTTGGACTTTCGACACCTCTCTCTTACAGGCATAAGAGGCGTTATATCCTTGGTGTGTTTCTTAGCTCTGATTGGTTCATCACTATTTTCTTGCTCGAACATTTCTTAAGTCGTTGTCTCCTGGTGCGTTTCCCAGGACTGATTGGTTTACATTTGGCTAATTTTGACAAGCGTCTTCTTTGACTTTCGACACCTCTGTATTACAGGCATAAGAGTCGTTAAATCCTTGGTGTGTTCCTTAGCTCTGACTGGTTCATTATTTTGTAATTGGTTCCTATATAAAAGCAGAAATCTTTAAAAAAAACCAATCCATTTCAATTACACGATCTGGCAAGATTAGCAGCTCTTGCTCCCAGCTAAACAGTAAAGCTATTAGAGATAAGGCAGAATGCGAAGTCGTAGCAAGAATAGAAAAATTGTGTTCAGTTGTTGCCTTTAAGTGCGTTTCGCGAGTTGACGACGAGGAAATCGACAATGCATGGAACTGGATATGTGATAAACGGGATGAATGTGATTCCAAGATATCTAAATTGCGAGAAGTGTGCTTTTCCTTCTCGGCTATCAGCACTTCGAAAAGGGACAGAAAGAAGGGCGGAAAAGCTCCCCGTAAATCACAAGACATCCACGAAAGCGAAGATTCAAACGAAGAAACCACACTCAACGCTTCTCAACTTTCATCGCCGGGAAAGCAAACATATCCAGCGATATCGTACTGGGTGGCATGTCAAACGAGTAATGAAAGTCGCTGAAAGTCCAAAGAGCAGTCAGTAGTTGTGGTCTCGAATATTATTCATCCAGAGCATCGCGCAAACAAAATAGTCAAAACTTAAATGTTCTATGTCAAGTGTTAAAGGATCACAAGAACCCTTGTGTAATGCAATTGGTGGAGTCATCGTATCAACACTGCCTGAGGTGAGAAAAGAATTTTCTACGGTCATTTACCATGCAAACAACTACTAATTTCGAGCCAACTATATAAATTCCAGGGTGCAGTACTAGTCAGGGAGGCAATGATTGCTGTTTGTTTAGTTTTGCAATATAAAATGCCAATCCATGCGCCAGCTTTGATTTCAAAAGACTGCGTTTTATTGTCTTTAAAAGATGTTTGTTTTTATTTCTAGTGCTCTTCAAGACGAACTTGATATGAACAGTCAATCGCAAGATCAGTCAGCGCCGTCGGAAAACGTCGTCCGTCTTCGAGTGGTCCTGGAAAACTTCAAACCGATGATGACCTCAACCGTCAAGGAATTACGTCGTGCTGGGCTATTGCTGGATACCTTCGGTTTGGATATAAATTTGCCCAATGAATCGCAGCCAGCCTTGCCAGAACAGGCGCCCCACAAGCCACTATCATGCCAGATTACAGTCCTTTGCAACGATATTCAACTTGTCCTGAGAAAACTGAATTACGCAGTCTATCGTGGTGAGGTCTACAAGATGACAACCAAATCGCAGTTTACCTATCAGTACCTCTGCAACATGAAAACCTTCCTTACCAATGTAATGGGGAACGAAGCTTTTAAAGATCGCCTTGTTCAGCATATACAGCGAGTACTACCCATTCTCAGCGAGCCCGAGAGTTCAGTCATCCCACAGCTGAAAGTCAACAGAGACTTAATTGAGGTTCAGGGAGGATGGTTTTGGATCATTTGTCCAGGGCATTCTTTCCGAATCTCAGGTGAGGCGATAACATTGTAACCATTTCATAATGCTAACAATCTTTGACTTGTTTTACTGTTTTTCTTTTTAAATTAGTTTTATACTTTTTCTGTTTTTGAGTGTTAAAATGACCTCAAGATCTCCGAACAAGCCAAGAACAATGAAATATACCGTGAATACTTGGGAAAAGAAATTGGAAAATGCTACCCCCTCTTCTCGTGATTCACAATTAAATGTTAAATCCTTTTTTATTGAATTTTTCAAACAGAAAGGCGTCGTAACTCCCAGAGCATTTGT
>NC_090888.1:48944962-48949962 GCF_036669925.1 Montipora capricornis | reverse complement strand
AACACACCACCACTCAATAACACTCTTGGAGTGAGTCACGCTTCCCTGCGACAATTCTTTGGGAAACACAATTACATTTTTCATTTGCACGCGTGTTTTATCAAAAGTCAATGTTTTTTTTTTCTTTTTCTTTTCTTAGTATGGTCAATGTATTTATATTAACATAATACCGAGAAAGCGAAACCATTTCCCCCTTAGGGTATCACAATATAAGGGGTTTCCCCGACTCTCAGCTATATTTACACAAAAACATTTTTTCACCAAAAATGCGTTTAAATAAAACTCCACAGTAAATCTTGCTGTTAAGTCCGAAAAATCACATACTGTTACTTTAACTAGTGAAAATTTCTTCCGGAAAGTCAAAAAGAAAGGTATGGAAGTTGCCGAAGCTTTGTCAGTTTCCTAGAACTATAAAAATGTATATGAAGCAAGGGAAAAAGCCCTTTCTATCACGTGACGTCAGCCACTCAAAACAAGATACCTTTATTGTATGTCTCTTTCCACGAGAAGAAAGGTCATTACATCGGGAGAATTTCTAAGGATTGGAGGTACGATAAATGAACTGTGTTCAATTAATATTTTTAGCTTATTCGGATCCCTTGTCGCGGCTCAAGTAAGCAGCCATTTCGTGTCATCAACATGAATCGGTTTACTAAGTTATGCGGAAGATCTTTGTAGTCCGAGCTGATAGTATGTCTGACTGTCAACCCGGTTTCAATGTGAACCTTAACTTTCCGGTTGCCGTTTGGTATACCTACTTTGAATTGTGTACTTTTGTCGTTTATGTCGTCTTGGCAGTGCTCGAAGGTGGGCTCTTCCTCATGTCTCAAGGTGGCCAAACGGCTCTGACAAAGTGCTTATCTCTAGGAGGTCTTCGAGAGAATGTTTTTTTTCTTTAATCCAAAGTTGCTTCCGAATTTCCCGAACATTGAGTATTGCCTGCGGGTTCTTTGAACCTACTGTGCATTTGTATTTCCTAAAATAAAAAAATACTCACGAACTGAATCACGTCGTTTCCTCATAAAGTGGATGTTGGACTGATGGTCTGACTGGATGTGAAGGAATGCTTCCTTTCCGAGAAATGGCTTCTTGTGTTTGTATATGAATTACAATTGCTCACTTTCAGCTACTTGCAAGTACTCATAATTTTCAGAGAACTAGTTCAAAGTTTCGAAGAATGAAAAAACTACATCTCAATTTTTTTTTTCGTCGAGTTTAATCAAGGGTGTTTGGCCTGAAAGGGCAAGTAAGTTGACCGAATCGACGAGAACTCGACTGATTACCGAGTCATTCTTGTTCCTCGGCGAATTTACAGATCATTTGCAAAGTTCAGAGAAATTACCCTTTTAACAGAAAAAATACCTTGAGGAAAGCGTTTGAGTGACTTTTCTTGCCCAAATTATAAATCATTCAAAAAAACAGTTTACTTTCGGTAATCATTTGTATGGACGACTTTTGATCGTTCTTTTCCTTCAAGTGGCAAACCTACAGTTTGATCCAAAATTCATCATGGATGTTAATAAGAGAAAGTTGCAGTGAAATCCAGTGAAAATTGCTATTTTCATGGAACATAACAAATCATGCCTCCTTGCCATTTCATGCTACCCACCAGTTTACTCTACAGGCATTTATTTTTTTGCAGGGCCATGTCATCAACAAGCCGAATGATGAGGTTATGCATGTGCATAACTTTGGCTTTCACGTCCTCAGCTCACGAAAATGGTAGGAACGAGTCCATACCAAACACTCTTGTGGAACCTGAATCGAGATGTATTTGTGCCAGTGACAATGGACAGGTTATAAACCCAACGTCCCTGGCAAGTACCAATGGCCAACCAAGGTTTGTCCAACGGCTTTGCACTAACCCTTCAATGTTCATAATCCTGTGGGACGTAAAAGAACCCGCACACTTGTCGTAAAGAAAAGGGCATGTAGTTCCCGGTGTTGTGGTCTGTCTTTTGTGGTGCATCATGGTTGGGAGGGTAAATGCTCGGAGATATTAGCTACACCAAGCTACTCTAATAAAGATATATGATGATATGATGATGATATGACGTTCTTTATAAACCCTCAAATTTGGCTATTTCACGTTGTTGTTTTGCAGACGACCGCAACGAAATGGACAAAAGTGAAAAGCGCACGTGCAGGGCATGCAAAGCTATTTTCCGCCGTTGTCGTTGCTTAAGCTCCCTTATGGAATTTTAAGAAACGACAACGGCTACGGCAACGACAACGCCAAAAAGCGGTAATACTATTGGTTAAAAAAACGTGCTGCACGCGCGGCACGCATTTTTGAACAATTGTCTCCCGTTAGTCGTCAAAGAAACTATTACGTGAAAAGACCAAATTTAAGGTTTTGACGACAACGTGGACAAACTACAGTGAATCTTTCAGTCTCACTCTTTACTTCAAATGCGTCCGTACCAATCCAGTTTTAGGACACTTGTATAATCTAAACAAGATGGAATAATCATGAAAGGCTAAGAATAGATCAAAGTAATATTTTGAAGTGACGTTTCCGTCCCCGTAGACGTTGTGGTTTCTTAATAAACTCCCTAATGGGGACTTTAAGATCTACTACGGCGAAGGTGAGGGCGACGAAAACTTCATTTCAAAATGTAACTTTGCACAATCCTAAGTATTTCGTGGTTATTTCAGTATGTATGCGAAATTATGGGCGAAATTATCCTACAACTGAATTTACAAGAGCTGCTTTAGAGTAAAAATATAGAATCAGAGATTCGCAAATGTATGCTTACGTTGTCCTTAAAACCTCAAATTTGGTGATTTCACGTTGTTGTCATGCAGAGTACGGCAATAAAATGCGTGCCACACGTGCAGCACGATTCTTTTTCCTCTTTTAACCAATCATATTACTGTTTTCGTTGCCGTAGCCGTCGTCGTTTCTTTAACTCCGTAATAGAGAGCTTTAGATTCTAGGACGAGAACGACTACGAGTACGAGATTAACTCATAGAACAACAGTGAGCGCGCAAATCAGCGTCATTTTGGCGGGAAAAACGTGCCGTCGTCATTTTAGTACGAGGTTTTGCAAAAACGTTGTTGTGTCAAAACAATTCAACAACACAGGAGCAGTTGTGGCATTTTCCGATCAGCAAAAAGGCGTAGCTACCAGTAATAAGAATAACTGAGCAACCTACACTGCTAACAAAGACGAAGATTAATCCTCCGGGTTATAAATCTTCTAAGTATTTTCGCCAAAAATTGGCAGTTAAATCTCGTACTCGTTCTCGTCTTCGTCCTAGGATCTAAAGCTCTTTATTAGGGACTTTTAGATTCTAAGACGAGGACGAGAACGAGTACGAGTTTTAACTGCCCGTTTTTAGCGAACGGCGAAAATACTTAGGAGATTTATAGCCCATATACGATTAATCTTACTCTTTGTTAGCAGTATAGGTTGCTCAGTAATTCGTATTGCTGGTAACTGAGCCTTTTTGCTGATCAAAAAATGCCAAAACTGCCACCGTGTTGTTGACTTGTTTGACAAGACGACATTTTTGCAAAACCTCGTACTAAAATGACGACGGTATAACGTTTTGCCCGCCAAAATGACGCTGATTCGCGCGCGCTCACTGTTGCAATTGCTCTATGAGAAAATCGCGTACTCGTAGTCGTTCTCGTACAAGAATCTAAAGCTCTCTAATGTCTAAAACGGCTACTTCAGTAACCTTGTGCTTTTTCTCAGTCCATGTAGGAAGATGAAAACAAATTGTACGCAAATTTCACATTCTCAAAGTGAAATGTCTAAAAAAAAGCTATTTAAAGATAGATAGCATTTTTTAGACATTTCAGTTTGAGAATGTGAAATTTGTGTACAAGAATAAAGAAAGTGTTTGACTTGGTATAGGCCTTATCAAGGTTTTGGAAGCCATCTTGACGAGTAGGCAAACGCGTCCAAAATAGCAGTGTTTCTATGGGAATCTGCGTTAAAATAACTTGAGAAAATCCTAAATGTAGAGACATGCACATTTGTAAATGGGAAACTGAAGTTGCTAACCAGAGGATTTTGCTAACAAAATTTGAGGATCCTACCTGCACTAGAATTTTTGTCCAGCGGAATATTAAGCCACAGACACATGTAAGGGTAATTTAAAAATTCGGTGGGCAAATTCTTTGCAGGTAGGACCCTCAAATTTGTTCACTAAAATCCTTTGGTTAGCAACTAAAGTTTACTATTTACAATTTTTTCTACTTTCAAGGTTTTTTCAAGTTATTTTAACGCAGATTCTCATAGAAACACAGTATTTCGGACACGTTTACCTAGGCTTATTGTTCGTTGGTTTAAGTTCATACTTGTCTAATGTTTTTTTCTACTTGAAGTAAAAGCCAAATACTCAACATGGCTTAGGCCACATTTCACGTAAACTTCAGTATACGATTTTAAGTATTATCATGAAAAGTGATGACGATACCATTATGACGGGAGGGGAGTCAAGGATTTCCTTCTTACCTTTGATACAAAATACATTTTTCTCTATGAACTTTAAGTGAAAAGGATAGGTCCGCGAGTTGCCTGTGAAGGGGAAGTGGTGACGCTGTCGCGGCTCCACCGTGAAATAACACAAAGCCCTAACAAGATAGTAGACTTATATTCAACTTTATTTTATTTCGGCCGTGCTAAATCCTGTACGTAGAACTAGAAGCAGTCGGTCATTTCAACTTGTACAATGTATTTTGCTTTTATGTCAAGTTGTGAAAGAGTGTATTATAAGAAGAGCACAACGATCATTTTTTTTAAGGCAGCGTTTGCGAGAACGCAGTCTTGTTTATAACCACATCGTTTTCGATGCGGTTGCGCCTCCTGTTTACACAACACCGATCGGGACCGTTGCGAGAATAAGGTCGATTTGCAAACGAGGCCGAAAGTGGAGCATTTTCAAACCGATATGGTTTCATCTGTCGTATAAACTGCGAAACCACATGGATTTAAATACGGTTACTATTTTGGTGCGAAATTTGCATTGTCCGCGTCAAAATGAT
>NC_090888.1:48914962-48939962 GCF_036669925.1 Montipora capricornis | reverse complement strand
TATGTTCCGGAAACACAGTGAAACACAGTGTAGATAAGCTTATATTAAAAAATAATCACATAGCATAGAACGGAACAGTCTGATTCTTCGTGGATGTTCAGACCATCGGGATCAATTGTTCTGCCTTTTTGGATTACAAAATAAAACTTCTGTGGCCTTACGGATAGAGTCTCGGATGGAAGAGAATTTTTCGATGGGTATTAATTGCATGTCGTTGGCAGTGTGTTGTTAGGAGATGACAGGAAATGTTCTGCGGCTGCGGTAGGTTTAGATTTTTAGTTAGGGTTGTCTATAGGGAGGGGGTTGCACTAGTACGAATTTTATTTGTTTTGTTTTAAATTGGGTCAAAATTGGAGCTTTTCCTAATCACGCGGCGAGCAAAATTTGGAAAAATTTGTCAGTGGACCAAAAATATCAAAGACGCCGTAGTGCGGGGCAGGCAGATTTTTCCAAAATCGCCCAAAGAAAACAAAAATTCATTAAACATGTCAACTGCGTGTTTATATAAGAAAATTGATGCACTGTATGCCTTCACTAGTAAGCGCACGAAAACCAAGAGAACACACTGAGGCGCTCAACATAAGTCTAACTCGATCTTCAACTCGAACTCGAACTCGAACTCGAGTCCAAACTCGATGGATCATTTCTCCCGCAAATAACGTGTTCATTTTTTTTTCTCTACAGTATTATTTTGAAAGCAATTTTTGTTCCCTTTACAGGTAGACCATCACGTGACTAACTTTTCATAAAATTGTGAGGTATAAATTAAAGAATGCCGGAAGTGGAAAAAGCATGTGACAAAAGGTACCACACATTGTTGAAAACCTATATCCCTGCTCTATATTTTAATGTGTCAGCAATTTTATTACTTAAACCACATGAAAAAAAAAAATGAAAAATCCCAATATTGCCCCGAATTCCTGTTCCTGTTCTTCGCCCAGCTTATACATCTCTTTGCTTATTAACATTAATAATAAATAATAATTATACATTATTATCAATTATATACTTGCGTTTTAATTATTAACTCGAAGCGCAACTCGAAGTCCAACTCGAAGTCCAACTCGAAGTCTAACTCGAAGTCCAACTCGAACTCGAACTCGAAGTCCAACTCGATGATACCTAACTCCCAATTCGGATGAATTTCAAGAAAAATGGCGTCCCGGTTTGCAACCGTAACAAGCGAAGAAATATTCCAAATTAAGGATAAAGCAGTTCCTGAAAACACAAAGAGAGCGACGAAACTTGGTTTGGCTGTGTTTAAAGGTAATGGTTTATGTTATTACCCTGTAGTTTAATGGGAAAAACCGCTGAAAAAGCTTTTGCTTGCAAATGCAAATGAATCTTGCGTAATCTGTTCACATGTGAACCAAAGTTCAATGTGTTTTTTTTTTTCAGAACGGTTCCTCGACTCCACTTGGCCACAACACACTTCGTAATATGCTGCGCTGCATAACGTCAGGGAGTGCTCGAAATTTGCGGTCGTCCGGTGGTCCCAGATGACCAGAAAGTTTACCGGGCGACTAGTTTTTGGTAAAATGAAAAGGATGGTTGCCCGAATAAGCCCTGCCAAAAATAGAAAATGTATTACATAAATGCAGCTGCCGACTCACTTGATGGTTTTCTATCGTCAATGTGCGATAGTAGAGTGAATTTAACAATAGTTAATTTGCGGCAGTTGATTATTTTCCCGTGTTTTGAATATTTGGGGCTTTTACAAAAAATTGTCAGATAGGAAAATTCACATGTTGGCGATAGAGATCGAAGAATGGCAAAACTTAAACCCAGACTTCCACAAAAAACTGCAGGCGAACTGTGGGATACGCAAGCTCCAACGCCAAGCGATACGGCTTGCATTTAATCGCAGGGGATTTCCCAGTTTGGGAAAACAAGCATTTATCAGGGAAATCAAATTTACGGGTTTAGTTGCGCGGCTTTGGAATCAGGGACACCCTGAATTCTTTTTTTTTTATTTCGAGCACTGCATCAAGAGCTGGTATAAAGCCACACCTGACAAACCACTCAATTACAGCCACCACCGTGACGGTTTTGTCTGCTGCCAACATCGAAACTCGGTGTTACTGCGACACTCCAACATTCTAGCAATTCAAAACAATGCCAAAGAAGCTTAGCAAGTTCTTCGATCCGGCCGAAAGCCAAAAGAACGCTGTAGCGGTCACTCAAACAGCTGTCGTTCCTCAGACCAACTGCCATCACCAAATCCAACTACTTCTGGTTCTGGAAACCAGTTTGTTTTCGAGTCCACTCAAGACAGTTCGTAAAATCTTGTACATGGCTTTGTTCCCTGAGACACCTTCTACAACTGCAGTTTTTATTTCAATGTGAACTTTGGAAATAAAAATTGTATCGATTAGGAACAGAACTATTGTCGAACATTTATTTTCACTTTGTTTACCGTGTATTTTTTCCGAATTCACAGAGCACGTTTAAATTTCTTCAGTTATCTGATCACTGGATGTATCATGTGACTTTTCTGGGTCATTTGCGCGCGGGATTTGCGCCCGAAAATATTTGTAATCGTTGCAGTAAAGTTAAAATCATCTTTTAGCACTATATTATCTGATATCACTGTTTTAGTATACTTATACTAAAACAACTATTCACCTCAGTGTGGGTGGCTTCACGGCTCGGTAAATATCCGTCACTAGCTAACGCCACTTCGGTGAATAATTGTTAAATCACCAAAAGTAAGCCTAAACTGACCCTAATTTTTCTTTAGCCTTAATTTAGGCTTGTGGAAAAAAAGTATCTTGACTTCATCTGAGTGTATATTCAACCTAGGTAAAATGAGGATCACCAATTTAACCTAGATAAAAACGGTTTCAACCTGAGAACGGATTTTACCGGCAACATAAACTTGTGTGTGGCTTACGCGCGCGCGCTCAGCTGAAAACTCTTTCGAGCCTCTTTGCTCGCGTCAGCTCATGATTCAAATGGGTCACCAGAAATAAACAAATACCGCTAATTTCGCTCACCTTTCTTCTAATTCCTATATATAAAGAATATAAATAGACATCTCCTATTCACGAAAACTACGAAATTTCTACACAAACCGTTTAATTAATTTGTCACTTAAATCCGTTTGTGTTGGTTTGTAGCTCCACTCGCGCGCGGACTCGAATGAGTGGGTGACGCATGCGTAAAGCCCCTCATGTTTTTCCTGATTTTGCAACTTTACTCGTTTATATCTCTGCTTCCGAACGGTGAATTTTTTTTTCATTTTTTGCATGTTAGTTTAGATTAATTTAAAACGTTTGTCTCTCAAATGAAAAAAAAAAAAAAGTTAGAGACAAAAAAAAATGATTTTTCCGAAAAACTGGGCTACAGATTTTGTTGAATTTTAAATATTTTAAAGAGTATTTCTAACATTATCTGGTGACGCTGCATGGGGAAATTTCACTGTCCCGTTTCTTCAATAAAGACAACATATGTTGATTTTAAGGCTCAAAGAAATGCCTAATATCGTTGCCATGGTATGGTTATTCTGGGGGAAAATATAATGTGAGATATCTATGATGGGTACTTAATACCCTGGCCAAATTTCGTCTTGATATGATTACCCTAACTGTATCTAAGGACAGAATATGTTTATTTGTTTGAAAAAAGGAGAAAGTATTTCGAGCCTCCTTAACTTATCATTATTGAAAAATTACCCGCAAACCACATTCGTTCTCAGGATTATACCATGGATAATAGAAGAGACTAGTCTCTTCTATTATCCATGATTATATTCATTTAGACGATCAAATTATATCATAGGAGGAGAGGTGTTGGAGGTAAAGTTGGTCCACTTTTCATCCAGTTAAAATCCGTTTTTTCCCGCTGTTACACGCAGAGATGTCTTCTGCAATTGTACGTATCCACACGGTTCTTGCAATCAAGTGGAATGTACGGTGCCCGGTAAGGGACATGCATCCCAAAAACCATACTTACCTAGTACTGCTACTTATTGTATAGCAGTGTCACTCAATTAGTCTTCAATTATCTAGCAGTGCCACTTATTATCTAGCAGTGCCACCCATCATCTAGCAGTGTCACTTCATTACATGAATCTAAAGGGCAACATACGCTTCCGTAGCTTTCTAAGAGCCCGCAAAAAAACTGACAGTTCTAGATAATTAAGTGTCAATTTCAGATAAATAAGTAACCGTGGTGCCATATAAAAAGTATCAGTGCTAGATAATAAGTGGCATTGCTAGATAATAAGAAGCGGTGCTAGATAATTAAGTGACACTGCCAGATAAATAAGTCACTGTGCTAGATAAGAATAGTTTTTTGATCGTATCTCCTTTACAGGGCACTGTAGGAAGGTAGCTTGAAGGCTTGTAAAGTCAGGTGTTAAAAATTATTATGCTCTTTGGCATTCATATGTTAACAGTTTTGTGTATTCGTTTACCAGTTTGACAGTTGAAAGTCCCTCTTCTGGATACTCCTACAGCTATAGCCCCTGTAGATCGTTCTCTTTGGGACCGGCAGATAGAAGTAACTGTCGTGGTGATGTCTCGGTAAGGGAAAAATGACCTTAAAATTTCCTCAACAGAATTGCTCAATGACGAATGGATAGATAGGTTATAGAGTGTAGTACGGAAATCGCTATGCACTGAATACTCTGATAGAGTATTTTGTTGAGTTTATATACAGATTTAGCCCAGCCAAAGAGCGGAGCTCCCGTTTCTAATCTCAGAAAGCAATATAGTGCATATGGAAATATTTGACTGATGATCTTTACACCCACTCTCTTAAGTTTAAAAAAAACAGCAAAAATTGCTAATCGAAAAGTCAAATTAAAGTGTAGTGATTCTCTTAAACTCTACTGCAATTTGACTGTCAAACAAAGCAGCTATCGACTGAACATCCATTTCACACAAAAAGCATATGTATCGAAAGCTATTACTTTAGTGGAGATAGTCGCCACAGTAATGATGAATTCAGACCGTAGCCGGCCACAATACAAAACCGCTTGACAAACAAGACAAAGATTGTTATACTTAACTCAATCCCTGTAGGAGATTTTGCCAAATTTCGCAGGTTCGAGCTTACTAAAACGCTTTTGAAATTCTTATCTGGCGAAAAAGAGCCTAAACTGTCCAAAACATTGCTTTCAAGTGCATTCGATGCAGATAGATGTACTGGAAGCCAGTATAAGTTTATACGGCGTCGAGGAATCAGTTATAGCGGAGCTACGCGCGGAACACCATAATTAAAAAATTGTGGTAACCCATCGATGCCAGAAATTTTAGTTTTATAGCTATGACGCCATAGACCGTCCGTACGTCCACCCTTCCATGTACGCCAATATGACCAGTAGCACGCTATTTTGAAGCATATATCTTGGATATTGGACATCCATGTTATGGTCAATTGACAGCTGTCAAAGCAAGCTATCCGCTGACCAGTATCACGTGACCATATCGAGGGCTCAAATTTAGCCAGCTAGATAAAATTGGTTGGTTTCCCAGTCAGCTGATCAAATTCAGTTTATTTCCCAGCCAGGAATGCAATAAAAAGTCATTAATTCACAGCCGAGGCGTCTAGCGATAGGAAATTTCCCAAACAGCTCAACGAAATACCTATATTTTTCCGGTCAGCAAGATTCATCTGGGGAACAGATAAAGTGAGAAACAGAGTTAACTGAATAGAGTGTAATGTGAAGTGCTAGATTTCAATCCCATTTGAACCATGTGAGCGTTAGCCCTACAGATGGAAATGGGCCCACACAAGGACAGAGAAAAACTCTGACCAGGGTGAGAATTGAACCCACGACCTTCGGGTTAGATCTCCGCCGCTCTACCGACTGAGCTACAAGGTCAGACGGGAGCAGGCCGTGGGAAGTGAAGATGTTAAAGTCACGGCAATGAACATGTACAAGTACAAGGAAAGGTTACGTTTATACAAACGTTGGCCGTATACATGTTCATTGCCGTGACTTTAACATCTTCACTTCCCACGGCCTGCTCCCGTCTGACCTTGTAGCTCAGTCGGTAGAGCGGCGGAGATCTAACCCGAAGGTCGTGGGTTCAATTCCCACCCTGGTCAGAGTTTTTCTCTGTCCTTGTGTGGGCCCATTTCCATCTGTAGGGCTAACGCTCACATGGTTCAAATGGGATTGAAAGTGAGAAACAGATTCGTTGGGTGCCCCTGGATGACAAAGTGAAACCAGTTGGCCATGGGAGAGGGAAACACTACCGTAGCGAGAGGAAAATACTTGTGAAAACCAGTCTTGTAATTAATGTGGCCAAGTAAAATTTAGCCCTCCCCTTACAAGCTAAACAGGCAACCAGCTGCAAAGTTTCGAAATTACCAGCGTTGTGCATAATGCGGTGACCTCCCGCTAGGTTGCTAAAATGAAAACCGTGAAACAATTAAAAAAATTGACATCCGCGGATGATGCTCGTACAAAGAACAGCTGAAAGAAAAAGAAATTTCAGGCATTTCCAGCATACCGATGCTGGGAATTCTGTACTGACGATTTCATCATTTTGTCAACATGCAAGATTTAGATTAACTATCTTATTCATAACATTTCCAGAAGACTGAATCCAGCATGTTCAATCTTTAGCTGCTATTGAGCTTTCACTCAGAACATGGGCTTGACTTTCTAAATCGGCGAACGTCATTAAACGTTTCACACTGAAGCCCCAACACAACTCCCATCGCTTTGGTTGCCCCACAGCATGTTATAAACGGATTTTCATGGAACTCAAATGGCGCAGTGGTGAGAACATTAACCTCCCACCAATGTAACTCTGGATCTTCATCATCATCATCATTATTTATACGTTAATACTCCTTTTCTTAAGGAAAAAAATGTGCTTCATAACAGCAAAGAGGAGCTTTCAGTGGCTTACGACACGATTTTAATATTCATTTTCAATAACGTTGGTCCACATTAATCAGCTATTGTTTAAAGACCTTAACAAACAAACTAAAAACTACGTTTTCTTTGTTCATCCACATAATTGGACTTCTCTCAAACCATCTTGAACTGATAAAATGATCAATCTTCTTTCTTCACACTTTCACATTGATACATTCATTTTTTATTGACTGACTCTTGATTACATTTCAATTTTCAGGTTTGCATGTGGGCTACAAATGGTGCGAGTTACCAGAACATTGGTAGGACTAGCACTGAAAGATGTGGATATGAAAGAGAGTTCAGGACATTTCGCCTGGAATACAAAAATCCGAAGTATGTGTTGCCGATAAAATCCGTTCTCCGGTTGAATCTGTTTTTACCTAGAGTAAATTAGTGAGCCTCATTCTACCTAGCTTGAATGCGCACTAACCCTTTTAGTGGAACCTAAACTAAGCGTAGATAAAAATTAGGGTCAGGTAAGGATTAATCGTATCTCTGAGACTTTCACCTCTCATATTTCTAAAATCAAAATTTATGAACTGTTTTCGGGATTTTCCGAGGTTAAAATGTCTATAAAAATCGACGTTTCGATCAGTTTTACTGGTCTTCTTCGGGTTGTTAAAAATTTTCAATATGGCGGATCGAAACGTCGATTTTTATGGACATTTTAACCTCGGAAAATCCCGAAAACAGTTCATAAATTTTGATTTTAGGTAAGGATTAGTTTTAGTTAATATACATGGAATCAATAAAAATTATTATACAAAAGTAAATAATGAAAGAAACTATGTTGGGTTTAGCATGTTCGTCGTTGTAGTGTAGTGTTCAAAAATACAAGACCATACATCTGGAGAGTCCGAGTCCGAGTCCGAGTCCGGTAAGCACATTGTACTGTAATAGTTCTTTGTTCCCTTACTTTATGTTAGTTGTAATGTTGAGACTGAATGGATAAGTGTATGAATACAGAAACTGATGATACGAAACAGACAGAACTTGTGGGAAGGTATAGATGCTTACCTTCTTTTTTGGGCATTGATAGCTGCTTTAAACTAGGAAAGGTGCACATTCAACCTAGGTAAAATGCGGATCATCAATTTAACCTAGGCAAAAACGGATTCAACCTAAGACCGGATGGACAGCATATGTAGTTCTTGTGTACTTGATCTACTTGACAGAATGGAGAAATGATCCTCTCACTCAACTCAATGGGCAATTTATGCAATTGTCTCATTAGCCACAATTGAGGTGTCTTTAACGCGAACCGAGCCCATGACCTCTGCTATGCCGCTGATATGCTGAGCTATGAAGCCACTCAGTTGGGAGCAGGTCAATTGGTTGGGCTTATGTGTTCCCGTAAAAGACCTGGATGAAAGAAATGTGTTTATTTGAAGTTCAGGTTATAAGCGAAATGAAGAAGTGATCCTCGCACATGGTTGCTTAGATTGTCCAGTTAAGAGCGGGGATGACTTCTCCATTTCTTCTCATTGAAACCCGCACTGAAAATAACTTTTTTTTTACCTACTTGTGTTGTTAAAGTCTCAATCATAGTAGGGTTGTTTCTGATTTTGGCTTGTTAGAAATGATCGACATGATCGTCAGAGCACGGTTTATTTACGGAAAGATGCCCTTCTTAAAATGTGAATCATGGAAGTGTGTGGGTGTGGGACCTCAAAGTTTATACGATCGGTCGTTTGAAACGGGAAAGCTTCTAGAGTTTTCTCTCGGGTGTGCCACCATAGTTAATATAGTGGAATGGTTATGAAACCCGACAAATTTCTTTGTTGTATGTTTTTGTTCTCATTTTTGGCCTTGACCGTGCACAAAACACAATAGTTGTTTATTCCGTACTGAGGAACTAACCAATAGAAACGTGTTGATTACGTAATTTATGCATAGTGTATAAGCGCAAAACAAAAGATTGTGCACAGTCGTGGACTTTCCAACCTAAATCTGGGCATCTTTGTTTGCTCCTTTGATGTTTGCCGAGCTTCAAAACCAGTCCCCTCTATTAACTATGGTGCCACGAGTAATTCTTACTCCTCTCTGAAACTAACCGCGTGTACCATTTCTCGGAAGAGTAAAGTTAAACATGAACAAATTCTCAATTTGGGACAAACCGCTTCAATCCCGATTCGGACAATCAAATGCATTGAACAGAATGCGAGTGGTCAGTTGTATCTAAGGCTGCGGATAGATCGCAGACGACAAAGATAACCTACCGGCGATTATCCTGCACAGTAATAATATCATTGTGTTATTTAAAGTGGTCTTTGTGGTGTAAAATTGTAATATTAATGCTAATAAAAAGTGATAATGGTCAAATATTAATGACACTAGTAATGATATAAACACTCAAATTTGCTTCAAAACGGCGAGCTTGGAAAGAAAGAATATGAGTGAAACATAACAAGCAGAAAAAACCGCAACTCGAACGAGGGAAAAAGGCTTGCCTGCAGAGTGAAGACTTTCATGTAATAAACTATTTTTCTAGTGGCAAGTTTCCAGAGGACTCTGGATAGTTCCGGTCCTTTGGGGGCTAAGGACCAGGCCCGGGTTTCTCGAAGCATAGTTAGCGTTAACCAGCGGTAAATGCGATGGAAACGTATAGGTTTCGATAGCGGTTAGCGCTAAACAGGCTTCGAGAAATTGGCGCCAGTTTGTCAGTTCGTTTAAAATTTCAATTTTGTCCGTTTATCCTCAAAACGCCCCGGGACTACCCTAGAATCACTAAATTACCACCAGCAAAAATATGGTATTCCAGACCACCAAAGACAAATCCTGCCAGTGAAAGAACGTTGAATTTTAAATACAACGCCCTAACCATTAGGCCACGCCGCTTCTTAGAGGACACTACACAGAATTAGAAAAAAAAAAAAAAAGAAAGCACCTGCAAATTCCTAAATTACATGTAAATCCTTTGAAAATCTTCCAGTTCCTTTCCCGATTGGGAGGCCCATGTCATCTTCAAGTGTGATCCTTCAATGACAGGAAAGGCGAACTTTGAATTACTTGAAACTGAAGGGAACGTCTGGGTAAGTTGGATTAAAATGAATAACTTTGTTAAATTACATGTTGTCAAGGCAAGGTTGCCATGCATCGCCATAAAAAATAACTACATATCTACAACTGTTTGTTCTAAGAAGCATCTGCTTCTTCCTTGAGGTGCTCCAAACACAATCCGCCATAGAAATCAAGGTCTAAGCAAGCATAAAGAGGCTACATGGAGTTCACGCTCTAAAGTTCGTGAAGAAATACATTGCTGGACAATGTCATTCATTTTTAGTGTCGTTGTACCGCACAAAGTGATCTTCTCTTTTCCGATCAGGCTGCAGAGTGTTGCTTTTATTTAAATGGATCTGTAATTTGTTAAAGACTTCCATCATAGTTTTTATTCCCTTTTGAACTTTTTAGACCTGTATTCTCACTTATAAATTGTTACATTTTATGTTTATTGCTTTATTATTCCCAAGCTTCTATTATTATTATTATTATTATTATTATTATCATTATCATTATTATTGTTTTATTATTATTATTATTATTATTATTATTATTATTATTATTATTATTATTATTGCTATGTAACATCACAGGCCTTGCCTGGTCAATTGTTTCCCTTGAGAGCGAATAACAAGTTCCTAAAGTTCCCAAGGGAGTCCTCTCCTGATTCCCTAAAGGGACAAAACGTTTCTTATTAGGAGTGTAGCCGTTCCCAACAGAGCAGTTTTCTGGATCACTTCAAGTCTGATGGTGGTGCCAAGCTTTTCGATGTGTTTGTCAAACTTATCAGATACATCCCCTAATGCTCCGATCACAACTGGCACTACAGTCACTTTCTTGAGCTTCTATAACTTTCTTATTTCTTCCCTAAAAAGTTGGTACTCCTCTATTTTCTCCAGTTCCTTGTCATTTATTCGCGCATCCCCTGGAATGGCGACGTCAATGATAATGACCTTCTTTGCTTGCTTATTAACAAAGATAATGTCCGGTCTTCGAGCTTCAACTATCCTGTCACCCTGTACATTGAATTCCCACAGAACTTTGAAACCTTCGTTTCCTAACATTCGCTCTGGGGTGTGTTTGCCTTTCCACACAGTTGCCAATGCACATAACGTGCAACATTGTCGTGACGCCTCTTGTATTCACGTTGCGCCAACTTGCTGCACTCACTTGTTAGATGGTTTACACTCTCTCCTTTCTCTCCACACATCCTTCACATAGGAGATTCTACATTCTTGTCTATGTGGAACGATATAATTAGTTCTTAAAGCTTGCTCTTAAGCACTGCGGATCAATGTTTCTGTACACCACCGCCATGTTTTAGCCATGTTTTATCCCAGTCCACTCCCGTCAAGTCTCTAACATACTGCCCATGCATTTGCTTCCCTTTCCATTTGTTTTCTGTTTCCTTGCACTCTTCTTATACTCTCTTGGCTCCGCCTGATCCGTCTTCACTGTTCCTCTCTCTCTCCCACTTTCCTTAACAACACCTCATTACATCTCCCTACATACCAACCCAGATTGTTTTCTTCCCTCCCCCGGACACAAGCTTCGCAACTAAGTCCTCTGCTCCTTCTCTTCCTTGGTACATATATTCTTGCAGTGTCGCTTCTTGGGTGAAGCTCCTTATTCATTGTCATCACTTTCCTGGTCTTTCTATCCATGCTTTGCAGTTCTTCTTTCTTCCATCCAATCACACCTCCTCCATATCGTAGCAAGAATTCCGTCCATTTGTTTACTGATTATTATTAATTAGTAATTAATGTATATTATTAATACTAATATTAATAATATTATTGATATTAATTAATATTATTATTAATTATTAAGTATTTGTTATCATTATTATCATTATTATTATTATTATTATCATTATTATTATTATTATTATTATTATTATGGGCAGTAAATACGCATGACTGCTCTAATAAGCAGTCAAGGCTCTATAGGCTGCGTAAGGCGTAGCCTATAGGCCGCTACTTTAACGTATTGACGACTTTTACTAGATCTGCCAAAACCTAAAAAAACAAATGATAAGGCCTATAAACAAAGATAAACCTATGACTCTGGCCCAATCTTACGGAAAATCTAAAAAGATTCTTGATCAAAAACGATTCGATGAACCCTACTTAATTAATTAACTAATAAATTAATTTCCTGATATAGTGTTTTAAAAACCTAAACTAAACCCTAAGCAATCACTCATCACTTCAGTGATATCCTTAATAACGACCCTAAAGCACTAATTTGATAATATCTTTAATATGTTATAATATAGGATCTAGGTCAGACGAAATGCATCTAAATTAAAAGCTTAAAATAGGCCAAAAGTATCAGAGAATATAAATTATTCAATCAATATTCTTAAACTACTAAATTGATATTTCAATGCCTTGGCAGACTAGGGCGTGCGCATGCCATATTCAAAGTGCTTGAAATGACTGCTTTCTGCATCTTTTCCAATACCACTCTTCCTTTCTTTCCCATCAGCTCCCTCATCTCTTGATCCAGTTCTTTAGACCATCCCCCGAGGACGTTCATTATGATGTTATATTGTTCTACAGCATATCCTGGGTACTGTTTTTTAGTTCCCATCGCAAGTGTGCGTACTTAGCAGTTTTTTCTTGATCTTTTCGTTCACGGTTCTCAACTCATTTCTAGCGTAATAACCTTCTTCTCTTCATGGTTAATAATTCGAGCGTCAATACGACTTGCTTTCCATTCTGTGCTCTCTCCAAACACTGGAACATCCCAAAAAGCCTCCATCTTTCCATTTTCGTACTTTGGGTTCGGGTTAAACAGGAAAATACCACGGTGCGATCTTATCTACGAGCTCCAGATCTTTAGGCATTTCAAAAAACACAGTCTTCAAGGCTGCGTTATGTCGCCATAGGTGCTTACTCTGGGCAAAAGCAGGAACACCCAGAGAGCACATGTTGCACTGTTTCGAGGCTGTTATTACAAAGTCTGCATGACATTTCATCATTCGGGCCTATTCATGTTTTCTTTCCATGGTATACCCGTGTAGGTAGAAGCTGCTCATATAGTTCAACCATGCGGCAGGATTTAAACAGAGAGTGAAGAGACGGGGGAAGAGAACGTTGCCTTGAGAGAGTCCTCTGTTGGATTTAATGATGCCTGATTGTCCATACCCCTGCTTTGTTCTTACAACAATTCTTGTGTTCCAACATGAGGTCAGGCAGAGAATTATCTCCTTTAGTCACGTTGGAAAATGGTGCGTTACCATCATTTCGTTCAGCCAGTCATGATTAATTGAATCATACACTTTCTTTACATCAATCCACGCCATACTAAGGTTGCGCTTTCTTCGATGACAGTCCTGCAAAACCATCCTATCTATCAGCAAATTATCAATTGTTCCACTACATCCTTTTTTCGCTGCTCTTTGCTCTAATTCCATACGATCGTATTGGTTTAGGTGGGCATCGATAGGGGTCCAACAGACATGAAGTGAACCACTTATAAACATTATTCAAACATGTCATGATAGGCTTTTGATTATCACTTGAGAACTTGCCTGGCTTTGGAATGAGGGATGCTTTTCCCGCCACAAACCACAAGGAATGCTCTGGTTGGCCTCCCATGATTGCTTGAAATTAATGCTTTGGTCACATTCTCGTGAAGTACATGCTCTCTTGTCCACCCGTAATTTACCAGCCTGGCTGGTCCAGGTGCGCTCCAATTTCTCTTCTTTTGCTAGATCTATACAAATCTTTACCACTTGTGAAACTGTTAGAATAACTTTATCCTCCATAGGGGGTGGGACTTGGTCATTTATTGCTCTCTTGATCTCTTTTAACCAGTCAGCATTGCAATTTCCTGTACCTTTTTGCTCCCAGAGGTCACGCCAGAAGCTGCTCGCCTGACCGATGTTTTCAAACACGTCTTCCTTCGTTTCGTTGTTGGTAGTGCTTTTTCTCTGGAATTTTTGGCAGAGTGTCGTCTGTATTTCTACTCGCCATGTCTGATAAACACGCCCAGGGTAGGGTAGGAATTGTCTGTTGCCTTTTCTTGACTCCTCCTGTTTTTTTTCCTTGTGCAAAACCTTGTCTTTAACTTTCTAAGTTCTGACTTCTTTTCTCTATGTAAGCCACCAAGCTCGGCAATGATATACTGTTGCATTCCTTTTGAAGAATTTTGCTGTTCTTCCTTCCTCTTTTGGTGATCTTTCTATTCTCCTTTAACCTGTCCAATTCCACTTTAGCAATAGACAGCTCTTTCCTGATTGCTCCAGCTTTGCTCTCATATTCCTCTTTTCTCTTTTCCTCCTTGTCTTGGGTGCCCTTTTGTTGGCTATTTGGAAGCTTTTTCCATCCTTTGCATAACTTTAGAATGCGTTCACCACAGAGTAGAGGATACAATTCGCTATCTACAAATATTCAAAGGGCTTTTCTTCAGGAGATAACATGTTCTGCTTCATTAACTCATCTATGACTCCATTGTTGTTATCAAATTTGAAGTCCTTCTTTTTTGTCTTTTCTTTCGTTCTGGTGTCGATTTCTCTATTTTTTAAATCACTGGATTCTCTTTCACTGATGCGAGGATCTCTATTGTTTTCTCCTTCAATTCGCGTACCTCATTGTTCATGAGCTCTCAACTCCCAATGGGCCTTCTCTCTGTTCAATTAGCAATGATGGCGGATTATACAAATTCAACTCAGTTTCTTCAGGAATATTATTCACTTCAGAAATGGCTTCGCAACGCTGTTTTTGACCTCTTCTCACTCTAACACGCTCCAATATTGTCTCCGTAATATTTCCCAGTGCCTTTTCCAACCTAGCTGCCTGATCTCTAAGGTTCCGGCTTGTTAGGACCAGATTATAATACCCCTGGCTCGTTCCAAAACTCTTTCATTGAAAGCGTATAAACGTTTTCTTCACGTTTTCCAGACGGGGTGGATCTTCGGAATTTACAGGTTCCAAATCCTTCTTCTTGAAATCAAGCAAATCGCTGCTGATTCTGTCAGTCCATGTTCTCCTTCTCTTGCCACGCTATTGTTGTTCTGATCTTTCAATAGACATTGTTTCTGTGCAAGATTCTCGCACTCATTAATAATATGAGCACGAGTTTTTTCGTGATCGCCGAAAATTCTGCAAAGAGGGGAAATATCGACTTTATCAATAGGATGTTGGATTGATCTTGTCTTGGGCAGCCATGAGAGTCCCTTCTGTTGCTTTCTTAATACCGCCATTCCTTAACCAATTCCAACTCTTAGGATCTCTAAATTCTGTGAATTTTCTTTTCTTTAAGATTTCTCTTTCTGTTGTTGATTACGGTGTCCTTATCTAAACAAGTACCATTGACATTTTCAGCAACACTCTCCTTTATTAATTCCTCCTAGCTGTTAGATACAAAGTCATGTAAACAATATTTCTCAATAAGGACACAGTCTTCGATGCTTATTAGACCTCTTCCTCCTTCCGAATTTTCTATGTACAATGGTTCAACATCGCCTTGCGATGTTTATTATTATTATCATCATCATCATCATTTTTATTATTATTATTGTACCGTAACCTGGGTTCGCTAACACAGAACGTGAAGAACACTTGATTATTTTAGTTTTAATATCGTCCGCGAGCCACACACTATTACAATCCGCTCTGCTCTCTCGACCACATGGCATGCCCCAATATGGAGCTACCATATTAGGGCACTATGTCACACAACAGCCCGTTACACTGCCCCCCTCCTAGATAATTATCTGTCCCGGATAAGGAAACATATAACAACAACTAAGAGAAAAAAAAAATGTTCTTAACAAATTTCACAACAACACTATGCCGTGTTCCCTAAACAGTGCATCTCGTCACAAAGTCACTATATCTGAGGGGTCTTCTCCGACTCCTGTCTGAACGCCTGAGGTGGTCCTGGCCTCTCTGCCGTGGTAAGGTTTCATTACTGGTAACGGGAACATTCCGTCTGAATCGGGGGGGGGGGGGTTCACACCTTCTCCGCGTACGACGGGATGCTGCATTGCTCCTTGTGGTGTCTTCAGGCACCTCCTGGCGGGTAGATGCTCCTTCAGGCAAATTCGCACCCTGTCCTTCAGGTGGTTCATTGAACCAATCCGCACAAGCATCTCCGCGGTACTGCCAAAGCCTGTCTCTGTGCACAACCTTAGGCTTTGCCCGAGGGCCACGCTGAATCCTGTACACAACATCATTTAGGCAACATACGGCCCTTCCCATGGCCGGCTCAGCTTTGGAGATTTGCCTTTCTTGCGTTGAGGGTTGTACAACCACACAAGTCCGCCCTTCCTGAAAGTAAAAGCTTCACTGCGGATGTCGTATCGTCTCTTCATTCGTTGGCTACCAGCCTGCTGGTGGTCTCGTGCAAAGTCATGAACAGTCGTTATAGATGCTCGCAATCTCTCCGCATACTCGAGATAACTTAGTTCCTCAATATCAGCGTGCGGCTGCCCCAAAAGCAGATCTAAGGGGACACGCAATTCTCGCCCGAACATGAGCATTGCAGGCGTCGTCTCGTGCACGGCTGAACGGTAAGACATCAAAAGTAGTGGTAAATGCAAGTCCCAGTCTTTCTGATGATCCTGAACAAATGTGGCCAGTTGATTCTCTAGAGTTCTATTGTAACGTTCAACCATGCCATCCGACTGAGGATGCAGGGCGGTTGTCCGTGTCTTATGGATCCCAAGCGAGGTGCAGACCTCCCGAAAGACAAGAGACTCGAAATTTCGTCCTTGATCAGAAAAAAGCTGGGCTGGCACCCCAAACCTACTGAAGAATTGAGACACTAGGACATTAGCAACAGTGACCGCTTCCTGATTTGGGAGTGCGTACGCCTCAGGCCATTTACTGAAGTAATCCATAGCAATCAAGATGTACTTGTTTCCGCTTTCCGTTTCCGGCAAGGGTCCTAAGACATCTATAGCCACACGCTCCATGGGCTCTCCAACATTGTACAGCTGAAGCGGCGATCTCGTTTTCACCCTGGGGCCCTTCCTAGACGCACACCGGTCACATTTGTGGCACCACTCTTCAACGTCACGACGACAATGAATCCAGTAGAACCTTGCACGGACTTTGCCTAGGGTCTTCGACACACCTAGGTGACCACCTACTGGACTATCATGCAGAAGTTTCAGCACACCAGCACGAAGTGCTGTAGGGAGCACCAGCTGCCATGTGGTACAGCACACCCTCCCTGAGAGCCAGGGAGTCCCACTGGGCCCAGTAGGCCTTTGTAGTAGAGTCAAGGTGGGCAATAGCAGGCCATTCGGGGCGGTTGCCAGCATTCTTCCCCTTCACGATGTGAGAAATTGATCTGTCTGCCATCTGAGAGGCACGCAATTGTAATGGTGTCCACTGTTGGCTTCCTAACAGTTCCTCGTCCTTCAGTTCTTCTTGCCCAGTGATGGCAGACTTCGAGTGCAGCTCTCTGACAACTGGAATGGTGTATGCTGGCCGACTTCCTTTACCGTCTCCAGATAACTCTTTCTACTCTTGACGCTGACAATGCGTGCAATTTGTTTCACAGCAAGGACGCCGTGACAACACATCTGCATTCTGATGACCTTTGCCCGCCCTATATTTGATGCGGAAGTCATAGGTCTCTAGTTTCTCTAACCACCGAGCCATCTGTCCTTCTGGGTTCTTGAAAGTGAGCAGCCATTGTAGCGAGACGTGGTCAGTTCTGACAGTGAACGGCGTTCCATAGAGGTAGGGGTGAAAATTCTCAATTTCTCTGACAACTGCCAGAAGTTCGCGCCTAGTGGTGCAATAGTTGCGTTCAGGTCTGCTGAGTGCATGGCTGTAGTAGGCTATGACTCTCTCCTCACCATCATGGACCTGAGAGAGAACTGCCCCTACACCGACATTACTGGCATCCGTATCTAGTAGAAAGGGTTCCGTGGTGCGAGGATACGCTAGAACCGGGGCAGACACAAGTGCATCCTTGAGCTGCTGGAATGACTCTTCACAAGCCTTTGTCCACTCGAATGATTGGCCTTTCTCAGTCAGTTCATGCAGGGGCCTAGCAACATCAGAGAATGACCGTACGAATCGCCGGTAGTAGGTGCACAATCCAACAAATCTCCTAACCTCCTTGGCATTTCGCGGCACAGGCCAGGTTTTAACTGCCTCTACTTTGTCGGGGTCGGTGGTTACGCCCTCTGCACAGACTACATGGCCAAGGAACCTAACTTTGCATCGAAACAGTTCGCACTTCTTAGGATTCAACTTCAGGTTAGCTGCTCTTAAACGGGAAAACACAAGTCTCAAGCGTTCTAACTCTCGCTCGAAGGTCGAGGCATGAACAATTACATCATCAAGTTAAATTAAGCACCTCAAGTCCCCGAGTACGTTCTCCATAAGGCGCTCGAATGTGGCTGGCACATTGCACAGACCGAACGCCATAACATTGTACTGCCAGAGCCCATTTCCTACAGAGAAGGCTGTCTTCTCTCTGTCTTTCTATCCCGCTTCTGACACCAATGTACCGTAACCTGGGTTCGCTAACACAGAACGCGAAGAACACTTGATTATTTTAGTTTTAATATCGTCCGCGAGCCACACACTATTACAATCTGCTCTGCTCTCTCGACCACATGGCATGCCCCAATATGGAGCTACCATATTAGGGCACTATGTCACACAACAGTCCGTTACAGTATTATTATTATCATTATTATTATTATTATTATTATTATTATTCTCTGTTCTCTGTTCTCTGTTATTATTCTCCGTTCTTCCGTTTGTTCACCACTTTTGACTGATCAGTGTGATACAGTTGAACCACAATTTAGTAAAAGTTAATTTGAGAAAATTGAGAAATTTAATTGGTGTTTCATTTTGTTTGCAGAGATTTCGTCTTACACACGACTGTATGTGCGCTGGTCATTGCCCACTTGAGGAAGATTTCCCTACCGATCCATCTCCAGGTAAGAATCAGGTGTCTTCTTAAAAGTCAAATAGTTGAGATGGTACCAGGAGCGTCGATCTTCACTAGCGAGTTCTTAAGTTCAAATATTGTCATGTTAAAGGTACTTTAACACGACATGTTTTTAAAAAATATATTAAAAGGGTCTTTAGACGCTCGTGTAAGATTCATGTAAAACGAGGCTAAGCTAACTTTGAAGCGACCTAATTTGGCGCTAAAAAAGGTGAATCCCCAACAGATACGTGCATTCCGTCATTGCTCATTCTTTGAGATCAGGGCAAAGGACTGTTCTCTGTAAGCCCATTTTTTTTGTGACATCAGGAAACGACAATTTATATGTAGAAAAGCCTAGAGTAAACTCCTCTGCCAGTCTCATGATCCATGACATATGGCTCTCCTGGTTACACACCTTCCCTTGTGCATGATCTGCTTCAAGATCATTTAGAAAATAATCACTGGTTAGGAATTTGACTTTGGTTTAATTAGAGACTGTCACACTTGCATTATTCAATTATTTGTGTGCAGTGTGCATTTTATCATGCATTATGCACATCTCGAGTGCACTGTATAGTTTTTTTCACAGCTTATTTTTATCGCATTTGAATTTCAAATAGCGTCAAGATGACACCCAAACGTCGTTCAACGCTATCGCTTATATTTTTTTGTTTGTTACTTTCACTTTTGTCTTTATTTAGCCCCCACCGCACGTCTTAATATTCCCAAAAAATAACCCTTCCTTTTTTCCTCTGTGAATGTTGGCATCAAAAAGTGAAATATGCCACGATTGGAGCTGGTTCCCTTGCTTGTGCCTTGGTGTTACTTGTACTCGGCGTGTATGCATACCGTAGATGGAGACGACCACCACCTCCTCCTAATGAAAGACCACCTCCTGCTAATGACAGACAAGAAGATGGTGACAACAACAACATTGACCCCCCGATTGAAAACCAAGCAGTCATAAGGAACAGTGGGCAACGCCCTAATAACGAGTATACGCCGCTCCTTCAGGAAGCAGTGGGGGCTTTTTTAAGGGGCCATGACAACCAGATCAATGATTCCTGCATTATAGAGGAAAGGAAAGAGGAAAACACAAGAAGCAACAAGAACAATAACTTAACAATCTCTTGTTAAGTCCAGGCATTCAGTTTCCACGGATAAAAGACGCGCGCTGTAATATAGGTAATAGCAAGAGAAGTTACAGGGGGAAAGGATGGCATCCCTCATACATGCCCTTTTCCACAGGTAATATATCTCAAATTAGTTTTAGATCGACTCCCAAGCTGTACATATCCCAAGGGGATTAGGCAAATGCCAATCATATGGCCGGAATGTGTTCTGCGTGGATAGCCCACACTCCGAAAACACATTCCCGCCATATGATTGGCTGTTGCCTAATCCCCTTGGGAGTCGATCTAAAAATAATTTGAGATATATTACCTATGGAAAAGGGCATGTATGGAGGATGCCCTCTCTGCCCCTTTTATTTTCTCTTGGTAATAGCCATCATAAAGTGTGCGTAGGGACATCTTTTGGAGAGAAATTTTGGTTTTAAGAGGAGGGGAGACGGAATACCCACAGAAAATTGTTGGTGAGAGCACCAACAAATTCAAACATCTGGGATTCGAGTGCTCAGAAAGAGCGTTCTCTGAACTCTGCATGCACAAAGATAGATCTCTGTGTACATAGTCATTGAATTTCTCGTGGGATCTTCCTCTCTTTGTATGTCAGTGGTTATTATAAATAAGAAATCTCGAAGAGAAAGAAAATTAGAACGGCAAAAAAGTCTCCATAATAAGCCATGTCTGTTATGAGCTTTGAGATCATAACCTCTTCCACTGGCTGTTCCTCGTTATGATTTCATTATCTGCTTTAGAGCTGTTCCTCAAAATACGATTTAGTAATGATATGTAATTGTAGATAGCTCAGCCTTTTGTGCATCCCAGAGAGGTTGAATTGAAAGAAATCGATGTATCTTTAAATAAACCACTATCATGCACAAATATTGGACAACAAGGTTTCAATTGTTTCGCCTATCTACGAAGAACCGACACCGAGGGTCATAGGGCGTTCATTTGTCTCTTTTCTTATTCTTAGGACAGTACCGGGCTGGGTATCTTCTTGCACAACATCTAAAAATACTGATTGACACATTCCTTACAACTGTTTATTATACCTCTTAGATAGCATGCGCCCTATTTTTATCGTCCGACAGGCCCCGTATTCTGTAGTACGGACGGCAAAATTTAAAATTTTGATAAAGCATTCCCTAGTCAAGATTTTTATGTCGTTTATGTTACATAAACTTGTGAAACTGTTTAAAAGCCAAGAAAATTTATTAGTTTTTTAGATTTTGACGCAATCTTTGTGGCAGTTGAACCTCCCGCTTGGCTTCAATTAGTTTCCTTTCCCGCGTGTCTGATTACCTCGTTTTCTCGGTCCGTACTGTAAAATTACGGATCCTCGTTTTTTTCCTGTTGATTACACGGTTCAACCGCAGTTTCCCAATTGACAGTACAGTGTCTTAATTTAATGGATTGAAGTTATTTTACCAAACACTTCTGTCCTCCTTTGTACCCTGACTGTACGAAAAAACGTTTTAGGTGTTCTTCCCAGTTGTCACAACATCATACTAATTATTGTACTAAGTAGTAATTATGTGAAGAGTTTATATGATTTGGGGGGACGCAGCCTCAAAACAGACTTAAAAACATAGTTAAAAATCCATATAAACGTGTTTTATTTTAAAGTCCGTAACTTGGTCTCTGTTCGACTTGACAGAATCAAACTTGGACAGATAGCCAATCTCAATGTTATCTTTCATGTGATGGTGTTAATTTATCTATTGGCTCAAATTTGAAACTCGCCCGAGATCCCTGCGCATTTCCGAAACGGCCTATTCCATGTCTCGTAAAGGATTAAATCGTTTGTTGTCGCCCCAAACCATTTGTTTTTTCTCTACTTCATTTCGCATTAAGGAAAACCCTTTTTCCTTTGCATAAACCATTTCATGTCAGGTCGATTCGTTGGTTGCTGGACTGTAGGATATGAGTTCCTTTCGAGACCATTTATGGTTTCTCTGAGCATGATTTGTAATTACGCTAAATCAATCGTACATTCGTTAAACCGATTCAGATTACATTGAATCGTTTGTCAGTTCTTTAATTCATTTCACATTATGGAAAACCATTTGTCCTTTGCATAAAGCAACTTTATGTTTGGTCGATTAATTTCTGTACGATATATGAATTCCTTTCAGATCATTTGTTATTTCCATGAAGCTTTTATTATTACACTAAGTCAATCGACCGTTCGTTAAAACGTAATACAGAAATGGGTGTTGCAAACAAAATCGGCTCGTAGGTTAAACCCAATTTTAGCCTGCTTGAAACGAGTTTAACCTAAAACAGGATTTTAGATGCAACTCGAGTAGAGGTGGGTATCATATACTTCTTACTAACCGAGTTCGAGTTCCATACTGTAAACTCACGGACAGCGTTTCTTCCCGTTGATTTATGGCTCAACCACAGAGCAACGTGAACTGGTTCATTGGAGCAGTGCGAATCAGACTAAATAATTTAGAAATGATGCAGCCTAAATACAACTGTTGGCCACACCGGGTTGGAGTTAGCGTGTGTCACCTTGCTCATTTTTTGTTAAATATAAGTAGCTTTGCTGCCTTTTGTCAAATGGTTCACTCAAATAATTTATAAACGAAATAGGAAAATAGGAAATTCTCTAGTCATTACTGTTAAAACGGAAAAGACTAAGCGGAACCCGTTTTATGGAAATGAAAATCGGTTGATCTTGCAAACGCGAACTGGTATAGTATGTCAACAAACGGTCCGGTACGTGGTTCAGACCATCGATGCTCAATGTAATATGAAACGGTTTTTGCCTTTCACCCCTTTGCCAACACCGCCATCAGTGTGGCCTATTCAAAAAATGAAGCCAACGACAGAGTTCTCGTCATGATTAAGTGATGGAAAGGGGAGAGGGTTAGGGGTCCTATTCTTTTGTTTATTTCAGGTAAACCCCTTTAGTGTTTCATTGACACGATTACTGCGGCGTGCTATCAACGTATACCGAGCGGGCATATTTGTCTCGGGCAGCTTCTGATGCCTCCCTCAAACGGCAGTTGCCCACTTCTGTTCTGAATTTCGACGATCAAGTTTCCCGTTTCTGTGATATGCTGTCTACTCGCAGTTTCAGGTCAAGCTGGAAAGTCTGTTCCCCGACCTCTGTGTCCCCTCTCTTGGAACTCCCTTTTATTTCGTTGGCTTTTTGTCCTAACAAAATGGAATCAGATCACTATGCTCAGAACTGATGAGTGACTTATTTTCCTTCTTATTGTTTCCCGTTGACTCAAGCCTGAGTATTTACGTTAAATACTCGAACATGATGCCATGAAATCAAGATTTTTTTCAATGCGCTGAAGTCTTAGGTTTTTGGAATCCGGTGAAACAAGAAGTGAACAGGCGGTCTTATCTTCCTGACGTGCTTGCTGTTAAAAAAAAAATCTCATCATGTATATTGTAATTTTGCTTCGCTCAATTATAACGACTGATTGCTAGTTTTATCTGGTTATCAGTCTGAACAAAGGCAAGACAGTGGAAGTCTTGCCTACTGAGTGTAATGTTTTGTTCTGACCACATTGCGACATCTGTGAGTTACCATTGAATAGAACCTTTGGAACATGGAACACAGTATACTTTTAATCAGATACCTGGCTGTAAGTCTTTATGGTTAAATTTAAATATTCTGGGTAGAAAAATCGTCTTCGAGTGTGATGAAACAAAAAACACCAAATTTAACCACAAAGTCTGATACATGGAACATAAATTCCCCATTGAGACTGTACATGGCTGTTAAAACAAAAGCAACTAAAGTTGCCTATAGTTTCACATCGACCAACAAAGTTAAAGATACACTGCTCTCCCGCACAACCAGTACCACACTGAAATGGAAACATACTCGAAAACTCATTTTCACTCGCTCCCGCTCGTCGCTGGTATCATCGCCCTACTTGTAAAAGTACTGTTGAGTTTGACATCGTAGCGAAATCTTCGTGCTCAGTGATACAGGTAATTATTTCAATGCTATCATCAAAAACCGGTTTCCAAATCGCATTCGTAACTTCATGACAACGACGGGACTCCGTTTTCGTCGTTGCATTGTTTACATTTGCACCTTACGTACACGTAAAGTATGAAATCAGGTAGGTTAACGGCCACGAATTCACACAACAGTACCCAGTTAATAACACTTACCATTCACGAACGGTCAGTCGACGGTCAACATTTGAGGCGTAAGTCCATCTTTTCAAAAGATCTGGAAAGAAGCAGACTAACAACAATTTTTATAAAAGTGACGACACATTTAAATTTGCAAGACATGTTTCGGTCGTGCAACGACCATCTTCAGTTGAAAGTAGAATTAATTTGAAGTTACATTTGAATTTATAATATGCTAAACAAAGATAAATAACAACGTGAAATAAATTGGGAATCTAACAAAATAGCCAAAGGTAACAAAAAAGAGTGTACAATGGAACATGTTGATTAGAACGAGAGAGTTAAATTAACGTGATATAATTGCTTATTTAAAGAAGGTTGCTCCCAGGAAATATGTAAGGCCTCTTTTATCTTGACCTGGAATTTTGTGGTCGCACGGTCTATAACTTCAAAACATTCCGCAGAGCAGGAGTTACGGCATGCCTCGGATTGTTGAAGGTGTTTAAAGATATGTGAGGTCCTGTCCCTGTTTAAGTGTTCGCGAATGCGTGTCGAGAGGTGTCGGCTGGTTTCGCCGACATAGCAAGAATTACAGCTTGCACAGGTAAACTTGTAGACAACATTCGAACAGAGTTCAACAGGCACAGGGTCCTTCACACTAAACATGTTACGGATCTTGAAGGAAGAAAAGGCTAGCTTAACATCAAGATTGTTACAATAACGTTTAAGTAATTTACGTAATCTGTTTTGTGCTACAATAGAGAAGGGCCCAACATAAGGTAATTTGAAAAAATGTGTAGGATTAGAGGGAGGACTAGTAGGTGTGTTCGAAAGGGTCTGAGTTTTTGTAATATACTGCTTAATGACTCTCTCAACGATGTGACTGGGGAAAAGGTTTTTACGTAAGATTAATAACAATTTCTTGATATCCTCATGGAAGCCTATCCATGTGTTGTTGATCTTATAC
>NC_090888.1:48908617-48914862 GCF_036669925.1 Montipora capricornis | reverse complement strand
AATAAACATCTTATTAACTGAGCTTTGGTTCAGTTTGTAAAGGATAATCTTGACCTCAGTCGTGTGTACAGACCTCACTGTGTTCAGGCTCTTGTACTCACACCTCAGTGAAGATTCTCCCATACAGACCCTCCTTGCTCTCGTTAATAAGAGCTACCTAATTATGCTGGTATCAACGTTTAGAAGCCAAAAATGCAGCACTTTGTGCCCGGTTAATCCCCCTCCCGTCTGCCGTCTGAACATTGATACCTGGCATATTGCGTGTGTCCCGAGGGGCAAACAATATGAAGGACCGGAAATGAAAAAAACTTTGACTTTTGCTGTGAACAGGGGTCCAAAAAAAATTGAAAGGCCGATTCTTCAACGTATATTAACGGCTGTTCAGACATTTATCAAAAGATCAGCCTTCAGCTGAATTCAATGAGAAGCAAGGATTGAATGTTTGTGCACTCGTAAAAGTAAACACAAGTCTCAAGAGATACCGAGGGCGGCCGCCGGCGAAACTTATAGGCCGCACAATTTCCGATAGGTTTTCATACAGATTACCGTAGTAAGTCGATCAGGAATAATAAAAAATAATACTTACGCGACACTGTTGTGGCACAGCGATCTTTCTCTTTATTTTCCTGCTCACGGCACTGTTTCCCCGATTGTGTTCCCCGTCGAGTTTTGCACAGAAAATCGCTGTGCAAAAAGCCTTTCTTGTTCTGCGGTCACGTGTTTTTCAAATCATCTCCCGGAAGACGACGGTTTTCGTTTACAACGTTTTCAAGCATACTGATCAACATCGTTCATTTATCTGACTGGAAGCTCTTCCGCCATTTCCAAACCGCAATCTTTCCCCTCAACAGTTTTGCTACGACACGAGCCTACAACGTCCTCAAGGCTTACAAGCGACGCGAGTGACAAGACGCTAAAAAAATGCGCGCCAATCAAATACTCTCACTTTTAGATTAGCTTCTTGCCTGATTTTCAAAGTTTCACCGATGACCGAAAATCGCGCAGGCTCAAAAACGGGGTTGGTGCCAGTTTCACCATGGTTATTAACGAATAGCAAGTTTTACGATAGCAAGAGATAAGACGAAAGCAAAAACACAAGCGTCGCAAACGGGGCGTTGGAAATGTTTTCCGAGGAAGCGAGAATCGGCGGTCGAGAAAACAGAATAGGATTTTCCTGTGGCCATTTGAGTAAAGAATTATTTTATCAAGGCAGCTTTCTGGAAACACCGCAGGGGCCTATTATGATGTGCAAAATGAGTGACAATGGATACTGGTAGCGCCGACTCGGATGGAATTAGTGGTACCGAACAAGAAGAACAAGATACAAAGAGAGCTAGGCATAATTTTATTGCTACAACGTGCTGGCGATGCAGAGGAAAGCCCTGCTTATTCCTCGGGGGAAGAGGAGCTTGAGGAAGCTGTATTGCTGTGGATGGAGTAATTAATTGACTGAAAATTTTAATAACTGCATGGTCCCCAAAATAGTTGGTTAATGCCACCCATTCCGACCAAAATTTTCCGAACACATGTAACAACAAGTTTGCCTTATAGAGGAAGGATGTTTGTTACATGTAACACTTGCATGTCCTGTCGAGTAACAAAAGATATAATATTTGAAAGTTAATTTTACATTAGTCTTATTCATGTGTTATAATAACAAATACCGGAAATAGGTAAATTCTTCTCAGCTCTTTGAAAAACAATACCCCTCGGTTCTAGGGCAAAAGTCCCTGATTTCTATACCTTTATCCCGGACCAAACTGCTTAACACCCCTACCCTTCAGAGAGGCACATGTATACATAATTTCTGTTGCTTAAACGTATAGAATACTTCTCCTGAGCAGCCTTATCTCCTGAATTCTGTATCTCACCATATCCCAGATCTCATATCGGTTTTTTATGTGTTTTCCCTCTTATTGAGGATGTGATGACATAAGTTGTGATCAATAATTGGACAGTAACATTAAACTGATATCAGTTTGTAATTAGAAGTAAACCTGCATATTGTCTCCTATGCAGCTGTCGTTGTGTCATCAGGCAACACTCCTCCTTGTTGTGTGACAAACAAAGGACAGCTGTGAAAGAGACGTGTAACCACAAGAAGTAAATAAATTTTGGTTCAAACTGATGCAAAAGCAATGTTGAAGGTTTCTATCCCTGCCTGATCTTCACTTGCTGCAGAAAGTTGATTGAAATTCAAAATAGGATCTGGAAATATGTGTGAGGTGATGTAAAGTAATTTAAGCATGTCTGTACTTTATTGATGAAAAATTAGCCAATCAGCAAACAGTAAGTTTGGTTAAGTTATCATACAAATTAAAAGGTAACATTTTATTTTCATTCTATAGGTACCCAAGATGATTTGAATGACTTGATAGGTGATGATGTAGAGTTTCTGAATGCAATGAATGATAGCAGAGAGGACTTAAAATCTGATGAGGTAAATAAGTGATGCATAGTCTCTGACATTTTTGTCTGCTATACTCAATGCGAGTAAATGTTGCCAGTGGAGCAATTGTACAGTACTCATATTTTTGGTCTGACATGGAGAACACTAAGTTGAAGTGGTACATGATATAAAAGCCTGTGTGACATGTAATAAACTGCTAGATTCTCAGCAGGAATAAGATATTATGTCTTAAGTCACCTGGAGCCTTACTCCCTAGTCTGCATTTTACCCCTTGTCTGCAGTCTGCATTTCACACTGACCTCTTCCTTTTGCACTTCTTGCTTTCACTTCATTTAAAGAATTTTTTGAAGTCATTGTTAGTATATCATTGGTCATAACTGGTATACATGTAGTACAATTAGGTGCAGATAATACATGTACCAAAGCCAGGTCTTCGGATAGGGTGTGAAAAAATTCAAAAATTATACAGCAAGAAAGGTCTTTTATATGGCAAATTATGCAATATTTCATTTCAGCTAATTTAACCGTGTTTTGTCTGGTCTAAGGGGCGCACAATCAATTTCTTGATGTTAAAGAAGATAATTATTAGAGCACACAGGAATGGTGAAAACATCTGAAATAAATCATTTGTGGCCTCATTTTAAATAATTGATATCAGAGAATATAATATACACAATTGTGATTAGTTTATTTAGAGAAATGGATTGTTTATTCCGTGGCAGTGAACAGTCGCTTGCTATCAAAAACCAGCATTGGCTCTCTGACGAGTATAAAAGGGATGCATAGAACTCCTGTTTGTTTGTTCGTTTATTCCAGATGATTTTGATGTCTTGAGATAACATTTAAATTATCAGGGAACTTAAGATAAACTTACATTTGGCTCTTTTCTCCCGAAAATTTTGCGATTTTGTACAAATTATGCGATTTGTGGTGATTTTAGGTTTATTATGCAAAATCGCAACATGGCATAATATTAAAAGCCTGCAAAGTGTAAGTTGATCATTTCCATAAACCAAAATTGTGCAGTGCCATGTTGTCACCAGTCTTTAAGGACGGTGCCTACTATTGTTATTGCGCATACGTTCTGCGCATCTCCAGATAATCAGATTTCCTATCGCCGATGCTTAATAATGCAGGGATATTTTTGCGCGGTTTAAAACTATGCAGATAAAGTAGATCTTCGTAAGTACTCTTGGTATCCAAAAAGAAAATTGGGGGTAACCATGCATTCTTTAGAGATAATTGAGCTTCAATTTGAGAAAGAACGCCATACATTGCTTTGTATTTTAAAGCTTTGTACAAATATTGTTCATGAATTATCTTTGAAAATGCGTGGTTACCCCCAATTTTCTTGGATTTCAATAACACTTGTTAAGATCTACATTTCCTGCAAAATCACAAATCGGGGCAAAAATACCTTTGAATTAGTAGACACCGTCCTTAAGACTGAATAGAACTTCATCCACAGTATAAGATCTCACTTACATGCAGATACTTTAACTTTTATTCAGGCAACTACCTGCAACAATGCTGGTTCTGAATGTGACAGTTCTGACTCCTGCACATCCTGTAGTGATAATACAAGTGATGCTGAGAGCCTTGTAGGTGATGAAGATTCTGATATTTGGAGTGACATACCAGAAGATCATCTCCTTCAAGATATCACAAATGATGAATCCTTTCCAGAGCCTAAACAACATCAGTCATCTGTACAGGCAGTTACAATACTACTTCAGTGGTTTGTTTATTTCCTGCTATTCTGGCAAGCAGCTTGCAAGATTAGTGACAATGGTCTGGAATGGTTGTTACGCTTTATGTTTCAGTTTCTTCATATGGTGGGTATAAGCTGCAACAGTGATTACCTCTGCCAGATGGCCCTTATGTTCCCAAGTTCATTGTATCTCCTAAGGAAATTTATCATGTTTAAACGTGATAACTTTGTTAAGATGGCTGTTTGTCCAAAATGTGCATCACTCTACAACCTGGAAAACTGCACAAGAAAAGTTGGAGGGCAGATTGTCTCAAACATTTGTTCCAACAAACCTTTCAAGAAAGGCAAAGAATGCGGAGCATCATTGGCAAAGAAAATCATCCTGAGCTGTGGAAAAGTAACTTTTTATCCACATAAACTCTACTGTTATAACAGTGTAATTGATCAGCTTGAAGGATTGCTAAAACGGCCAGGAGTTCCAGAAATGTGTGAACAGTGGCGAGAACGTGAAGTGAAAGAGAACATTTTTGCAGATTTCTATGATGGTGGCATCTGGAAAGATTTCTTCAATACAAGGGAGAAGATTTCCTGGCTGTACCCAGAAACCTTGCCTTTGCAATTAATGTGGATTGGTTTCAACCTTTTAAGAGGAGAAATGACAGATCTGTGGGAGTAATTTATTTAGTTCTTCTCAACCTACCCAGGGAGCAGCGGTTCAGATGGGAGAACATCATAGTTGCAGGAATCATACCTGAAATGAGCAAGGAACCTAAATCACTCAATACTTTTTTGGCTCCAATTGTCGATGAATTACAGGCATTGTGGAAAGGTGTGAAACTTTCAACCAGTTCATGCAATACCCATCTTACTTACCGTGGTGCACTTCTTTTAGCAGCAGCAGACCTCCCTGCCATACGAAAGCTGTGTGGTTTTAAAGGATATGCTGCACACCGGGGTTGTTCAAAGTGTTTCAAGTACTTCCCTGGAAGTTTTAAAGACAAGACAGACTATTCTGGTTTTGACAGGGATACTTGGCCTCCACGACACATTAGCAGTCATAGAAGGCATGCAGAAATGGTACGAAAAGCTTCTACTCAAACGCAGAAAGAGCAACTAGCCACAAAGTATGGAGTTTATTACAGTTCTCTATTACAGCTTGAGTACTTTGATGCAGTAAAATTTACAGCTATTGATCCCATGCATAATCTGTTTTTGGGAACAGCAAAGCATGTCTTCAAACTATGGACTAAGAAGAACTTACTAACAAAGAAAGATCTCAAAGTACTAGAAGAGCGTATCCATTCCTTTGATGTTGGAACAGGTTTTGGTCGTCTTCCCCATCGTATTGCCTCAAACTATGGTGGTTATACTGCTTCGCAATGGAAGAACTGGACACTTGTGTATTCAGTGTATTTTTTGCAAGGTCTACTTCCAGTAAGCCATTTGAGATGCTGGCAAACTTTTGTCCTTGCCTGCCAGTATTTATCTTCACTAGTTGTTTCTGAGGTTGACATTCTGAAGGCTGACATGCTGTTCGTAAAGTTTGGAGAACGATTTGAACGTATATTTGGAAAGAAGTCTGTGACACCAAACATGCACCTCCACTGTCACTTAAAAGAATGCATTCATGCATTCTGGTGCTTCAGCTTTGAACGTTTTAATGGAATTCTGGGATCAATGCAGGTGAATGGCAGGTCGGTTGAGGTACAGTTAATGAGAAAACTTCTGGCTGGACGATTTGTCTGGGATGCTAAATTTCCTACCGAGTTCAAAGATACCTTTATGCCTTTCTTTACCCAAGAAAGGAGTGATCCTGCTGAAAGTTTAATTGTGAAAAACGCTACTGCACTGTTTAATAGTGCATGTTGCTTGAATTTGGGAGACTTTCAGTGGAGTAATCTTACCCATGTTACTCTTCCAAGATCATTCAAGCACTTCGCATTGGATCTTGATGAGCTGAGGGTGCTTCTTCACTGCTACAAAACATTGTATCCTCATGAAACAATTGAACTGCCCTTTTTGTCCAGGGTTGCCAGGAAGTATTCAAACATTATGCTTGGAACTGAAAAATTTGGTTCAAAGATGGACTGTCGTAATCTGCGATCAGCTCGAATAATGGCTTCT
>NC_090888.1:48901117-48903617 GCF_036669925.1 Montipora capricornis | reverse complement strand
TTAAGCTGGAGCTTCTATGCTGCCTCGTCGGGTGTTGTCCCAGAGGGGCCAAAACCCTGCTGGGGTAATTATTGTACCGCTTACGTTAATTAAATTCTTTATCTTAGGTATTGTATCGTATTACATAACATATCACTATTCACATTGTACCGCAGTCATTACTTGTAAAACCCTGATGAAGAAAACAGGTACCTCAGTTCGAAATATTGACTTTTAATAGCATATTAATTTTTTTTGTTACATCAGCTTTGGATTTTTTATAATCTTTATGTTGCTGAGGAAATCCTTAACCCAGTATACGGGGCTCCTGTTTTATTCATTACGTTGGTACTTGCTTAGAAAGCTATATTTTATAAATTTCAACCATTTATTCATCATCTTAGTAATTAATTAATTAATTCGCTTTCATATGTTGTACATGCATTTCCAAGATACCAAATAACACAGTGAATGTCTTTTTCCTTTCTAGGTGACTATAAAACTGCAGAGGTGGTCAAAAATCCCAGTAATATGTTTGATTCGATTGATATTACCCTTGCAACAGTCAACTCTGTAATAGCCATTACAAGCATCGCTGGAAACTCACTCGTATGTTTCGTCATAATCAAAAATCGTGATATGAGGTACACACTTAACATTAACACCATTGAAATCTCTTGGTCCAGTTCTCTATCCAAGGGTACACAGGGGCAAGACAAACAGTGAAATTGTCGAGGGGTGCGGCAAAGTGGGTAGGGAGGGTGTGGAGTTTAAGGGTCGAAGTCAGTGATCTTAAATATCAACAATGGTGGACAAAATTCCTTGGGACAATTCTGCAATTATATTAATTTTCTGTGTTTTTGGAGTTAATTGAACTTTTATTGAACTTTTATGGAATCAACACGGTGGGGCGTACGGAACACATAATAACCGGAATCCCAAAAACCGTTGCGGGGAACGTAACATCAAGATATATGAGGGTGGCGATGCTTTCAATTAAATTTACTGATTCAATATTTTTCAGAGTTATTGATGGAATCAGTTACATTCTTATTTTATCTCATAGGACTCCTTTCAACTATCTCCTTCTGAACCTCGCTGTGGCGGACATCATTTATCCCACCTTCCTCTTTGCTTATTTCGTCTACCGTCACTCTCTTATTAATAACCCTGATGCAATGCCTGGGAATGCAATTTGCCTGTCGTTGAGGAGGATGGCGTGGGTCGGAGCTGATAGTTCCGTTTTTACTCTGATTGCCATTGCAAGGGAACGCTACTGCGCTGTAGTTCATCCACTTTCAATTCAGCGAAAACTCACTTGGCAAAAATTGAAGGTGCGATGATTAACCAGCAGAACGTATATGCCGTGGTTTAATTTTTTTCGTGGTTTCAATTTTTTAACCAGTTTATATTTTTCAAACTGGGTCGAAGTTTTCAAACCAGTTTAAATTTTTCAACTAGTTTTATTATCAACTGTCTAAAAAAATAATTTTCCTATTTTGGTAATGTAGTTAAAAAACAAAGGCTTGGTTTTTAAGGGCGTCTGAAAAAGAACTAAACAAAAGCAAAATATCTCTTTACATTCCTTTTCTCCCTCTTACTTCTTCTATCCTACACTACACTTCCTTAACACGTTTTCCCCCTCCCCGATTTTCCAAGTACCCTCCCCCTTGAATACTACTTATGCCCACCCCCTCTACAACACCACAGACATTTCAGATCTCGCAAGACGTTTCTGCAAACTCACCAGATCTTGAACTTTAACTCTGTAAATAATAATAATAATAATAATAATAATAATAATGATGATGATGATGATGATGATGATAACAATAATAATAATAATAGAAGGGAAAAAAGCGTTAGATGAATTAAGATATGGTATCATTAAGATAAAGCGCATAAAGAATCCGTAATAACAGAATGTTCCAGGAAGACCAAGGAATGTTCTGTAGAAAGGCACAAGAAACAAATCAACTGAGAGGAAAACACCTAAAATGGAAAACATTTCGAAGAATTCTGGGCAGGTATTAGGGAAGACAAGGCCAAAACTCCACAACAGAAATGGATGAACACAGTTGCGAAGAAGATAGGAGAAAAGTTACAAATGTGTAGGAATTCACGGTCAAGAAACGAACGAATTGGTCTGCTCCAGGAATCGACACGGTAGTACAGAATTTCGGGTGAAAAAGTTTAGGCACATGGAGTTCAATATTAAGATGTTTCAATCAGTGGATAGAGCAACCTGATGAAATACCGGAATGGCTGACGCAGGGAAGAACCGTGCTATTACCCAAAACAGAAGATTTAAGCAATGAGAGAAATGATCGCCCTAGTACTTGCCTTAATACTTGTTATAAGAGATTCATAGGTACCGGTATGATCGGAAATTACATGAAAGAGCATGCAGAAACGAACAACATCTGGGACAGAAGTGAATTGGGAACGTGCTCTGGAGTTATGGGAACTGTGGACTAGGCAATCATAGATAATGGCATAATGGAAGAAGTGAGAAACTAAC
>NC_090888.1:48891117-48896117 GCF_036669925.1 Montipora capricornis | reverse complement strand
TCTCGGGATCATTTTGGAGTAATTTAAAATTACTAAGAATGATGCTTTTGACTGCGTGATTGTGAGGATGGAAAGTGAGGGTGAATGGAATTCTGTCATTCTTATCTTTTTGTGACGTTTGTAGCGATGACTGTCGATCAAATTGTTGGGCGCGATGATGGCCCGCTTTGACCACAGAGACAGGATAGCCACGTTTTTCGAAGAACTGGCACATCTCCTCTGATTTGCTGGAAAAATCAGATTCATCACTACATAGACGTCGAAGTCTAAGAAATTGAGATTAAGGAATGGAGTTCTTGACATGTGATGGATGTGACGATGAATACAACAAATAACTGTGTGAATCTGTAGGTTTGTAGATAAGTGCACACTAGTGCATAGCACGTTGCCTCTAATAGAAACTTTGATATCTAGGAAAGCCAATGAAGTTTCCGAAATTTCCCAGGTATATTTAAGAGCCGGATGAAAAGAGTTGACGGAGGTTATAAATTGATCGAGTTCTTCTCTGCTGGATGAAATAGCGGCGATGCAGTCGTCAATGTAGCGGCCGTAGAGTTCAGGTTTGGGGCCGTTGTACTGATTAAAGAATTGGTGTTCAACATATCCTACAAAAAGATTGGCATAGCTAGGTCCCATTCTTGTGCCCATCGTTACACCATTAATTTGCTTGTAATAGTTGCCGGCGAATGAAAAACAGTTAAAACTAGTTTGGCAAGGCGGAGGAGCGTTTCCGAGCTAGGTTCTTTAACAGTGCGTTGATCGAAAAAGTGTTTAAGTGCTTGAAGAGCTTCGCTATTACGAATGACTGTGTATAGATATGTAATGTCCATGGTGAAAATAAGTTTGTCTTGGCCGGAGAAATTGAAATCGCGGAAAATTTGTAGTGCGTGTGTACTGTCTTTAATGTATGATGGCAGAGATTTGACGATAGGCGTCATAATCCTGTCTAAGTAGCTAGAAATGAGTTCAGTGGGGCAACTACAGGCAGAAACGATAGGGCGACCTGGGTTGTTGGGTTTGTGAATTTTAGGCAAGAAGTAAATGCACGAAGTTCTAGGGGTGTTGATGATGAGATTAGTGGCAGTGCCCGGTAATTCTTGATTAACTATAAGATTTTGAATGGTGTCTTTGACAAGTTTTTGATTTTTGGAAGTGAGATCTTTAGGGATTTTGGCATAAAACGAGGTATCCGAAAGTTGCCGTCACTGTCAAATGTTTCGTGCAACTTGTCCAGCCGCAATGTCGCCAAAACATTGCGAGACAAGTTGCACGAAACATTTCACAGTATAACAGCGTTGTTATTAAAAGCTAGCCGTTTGAAAAGTGGGGGGCTTAGACTTAAATACTGTTTACCATCATTTTTTGAAATGGGTGGTTAGACTTAAATGCTGTTTATCAGCGCTATTTGTTGGCAGTCTGTAGTTGTCATACACCTAATCTATTTTCGTTAGCCATGAAAATGAGTTTATCCCTGACTGGAGGGTGACCCAATCCCCCTACGATTGAAGTGTTTTGTTTAATTATAAACTCTTGACACTAATTTCAAATGAGGCTCAAAAGGTCAGCACCCTATCTTTTTCTTTTTTTGTTACACAGACCGTGTTGAAGGTACGGAAACGAGTGACCCTGATGGTTTTGACTGTTACAACACTATTCGAAATTTCCTGGATTTCAGATACTGTAATTCATCTTTTGAGAGATTTTGATCTCTACACAATCAGCGATGTTGCAAATCCCGTAACTCACACCACGATTGCTTTCAATTCAGCTGTCAACCCGTTTGCCTACGCTCTGATAAATCAAAGATTCAGGGAGAAGATGAAAGGGATACTATGCAATAGCTCATGTCAAAGTGAAGGAAGTATCCATGGATGCTGATTATCAATGCAACCGCTTCCAGCAGAGTCAAGTGCACCAGAGGAGAGCTTTGTTTAAGTTAAAATGTCACCGACCAGAGAAATTTACTGAACATATATGAGCCTTAGATCGTGAAAAATGTTTTTTTTTCTCCTTTTTTTATTTGTAACATTTTTTTCCTCTGTCTTACTAGACATTATATTAATGACGGCAATGATTTGTATCAGAGTTTACGTGACGGTTTCGGCTCCCCTGTCCGTCATAATATCAAGTAAAAGTGTAAGGAGAGCCATGTGATTGAAGCCGGAAAACAATTGATAGAAGAGCCATTGTACCTTAATTATATTACCTTACCTGCACCTTTAATGGTTCAATATTTCTTTAGTAACAATGACGCATACTCGTTGAAGTGAACTCGCACAAGTAAGCTCGCTTACTTGACGTGAACTCAATGATTTGAACACGGGAGTATCCCATTACCCGGAGCTTCCATCTGTACCGTAAGCTTGAGTCAACTCTTTCCCGTTTCTTTCTGTTTTTTAGAACTACTATATTTTGACGTCTGTGATGAGAACATGCGCGAAGTGGTTAACAAACGTCACATACGTATGGGACGTAATAAATGGATGACATAGGTCTCTTATGATTGGCTATTGTGAAAACACCACTAAAGCCTCTCTGCGAGGTGCTTCTAACAATAGGAAGTTACGGGAAAATGACAAATCCTAATTTGAGAAACGTATTTGTAGTATCCAAAATGTTTTCCTCACAGGAGGTATAAGTGTAACCCATTAGAAAGGAGTCATCAATGTGTCCCAGGCAGAAATGGCCTAGGGATCTGAGATGAGCATAGATTGGTTTCAACACTTTGGTAAATAATCGTGGGGCAGAAGCCAACCCATTTGGAAGGTAGGTGAAGCGAAAATAATTGCCTCGCCATTCAAATTTCGATCTTCTACTGATATAGGGATAGAATAGTATGCATCCTTAAGGTCTACTGAGGCCATAAAGCATCCTGGTCACATGAGTTTGAGGGCAGCATGGATGGTATCCATTATGAAATGATAGTATGCTACAAACTCATTAAGGGGTTTTAAGTTCAAAATAAGTCTATAACTGCCATCTTTGTTAGGTCTCACAAATATGGTAGAAATAAAATCTCCATCACAGGGCTTAGATGGTTCTAGAACCCCTTTGTCAAGGAGTTTAGCTATTTCATGGTTTATGAATTCTTTGTTCCCAGATGAAAAAACAATTTGTTTGGGTTTGGTAGCCTGCACAGGTCTACAATGCCCCACAAACTCTATGTGATGATGCTGTATGGCATCAAAAATAACAGAATCAGTAGTAACTGCTTTCCAGACTGTTATATGGTCCTTAACACAACCTGCTTTAAAATTAAGGACCAGCTGGGATAGCAGATCTGCATCCACAATAGATGTGACTTCTCTCACCTTGTCTATTAATGATCCTTCCGGATTGGAGTATGTTGTTTGATGTGGGCACCCCATGGTGCCCGCCTGTTGGCTAAAAGATGCCGTTGGGAGTTGATTTTCTGTGTGGTAGATTGTCCATGTGCTCTAGCATATGGCTTTGCAAAATGTGGCCTGTTGAACCTTTGCTTAGGGGCCTTGTATCCCTGGGTTGATGTGCTAGCACTTGAGGATTTTTGCATCTGCATCCCCACCCTGTTCAGTTCCGCCATGTCTTTTTACATGTTTTGAGATATCATCTCCAAACAACTTAGATGTTGTTTTAATCTCGTCCTTGTATAGTCGGGTGTAAGGCGGATTTAAATCGGGCTTGATTAAGTCCCGTCTCTTCATGTTCAGCATGTGGTGAGTATTGCACAAAAGAGCGATGCTATCGTATTCATGATAACTGTGAGAGCTTCTCTCGTATTCGTCGTGTCGCAAGATTGAATGGAGCTAACAAGTTTGCCACTCAAAGTAAACAGCGCAGATAAGCCGGGCAACAACAACTCCTGTACTTTTTGGAATGTTAAATCCACCGTTCGGCTCCGACGCGGGAGCAAGTCCCACACCTCTTCATTAACAGTTGTGACGTTAAGACGCTTGACATTGTCCGGTGGTGAATATTTGTCGGCTCTTTCTTTGACCTTCTCGGCCGAGAGACCATCACTAGAGCATGTTGTCGATGAGGGTGGCAATTTTTCCCTCAATAGCCGGAGAGGTTTTCGTGTTGGGTAGATAAGCCCTGGGTCAGGCTCTCTCCTATATTGTTGTGGCCCTGAGACACCGTGTCGGAGCGACTGTCAGAGGCCATGTTGCTTGTTGTGTTCGCGTTTGCGCCCGAATCACGCGTGCAGTCATTCACAACTGCGGTGATCTGAGTGATGTCCAGTGAATCGGCTGGCCTATTGGGACTTGATTCGTCTGCATCAGCTTGGAGGAAGTCTTCCTTTCAGTCCGCCAATTCTGCTGTTTGTGCCTGGGAAGCCGCGCTTAAATGGAACAACGTGGTGGTAAGATTTTTGAGGACGACCGTCAGGTTGTTGCTGCCGTCCGTAACAGATTTGCTGAGTTCTGAGCCCGAGGGTGTTGCTGAGCGATCTTCCGTTGTGGTTGCCATAACTACCGATGTGAGAAACTGACTGCCCAACTATATGCCTAAGAGGGTAGGGGAATATGCAAAAAAACAGCGAAATTTCTATCCGCAAAAATAAAAGATGCAAAACTGATTTCGTGCGCCAAAAGCACTAATTATGCGCATGCGCCTAGCTATCTCATGGGATCCCTGTGCAGTGATGACGAGATAGAATTCTCATCATTCCCAGAGCTGCTCAGTCCGGAAACGCGACATTATCAATTTTTTTAAAAATAGCTTCTCGTATGTAAATCTTTGTTGTATAAATTAAATTTGATCAAGAAGGTAAAAATTCACCTGAATGCGCTGTAATCCTAATCCTGTCGCTACAGTCCCCAAGAAAGATATCATTCTTGTTTTTAGGTTTTCAAAGTAAAGTGCTCACACACCGCCCAAAATCGTGTATCAATAAGTTTTATGGGTTTGTAAACCTCAAAGTAATTATTCCAGAGCACCTGACGAATCGTCTTTTTTTCCCTTATACAGATGGTTTGTGTTAATCACAAAAATCCAAGGTTGTTTATAAAGCATCTTGT
>NC_090888.1:48886756-48891017 GCF_036669925.1 Montipora capricornis | reverse complement strand
TTTAACTATCAAGTTCGATCATTTCATCATGCGTTTATCGGCTGAAAATCGCGGGAAATGCACCTAAGCTTGAAATTTTCAAAATTTTCTGAGGGACCCCAGACCCCCGTAGCATTATGGGGCCGAAGGCCCATGGATGTTAGTTGGTGGACGGCCTCAAATGGAATCTGGCTAAAAGCCTGTTTGCAAGTGTTATTACAAAGGCAGCACTTTCTCCTCAGTTATTTGAAGACCCTGAGTGTTGATCCGGCCAGGGTTTGAACCCGTGACCTCCGCAAGGTAATTGTCCATTTCCAACCAACTGAGCTAACCGGTCGGAAGAGCTGTGTATGATTACGAGAATATCATTTACGTAAATTGGAACACTTAACCTAAGCGTGGCTGGGCCTACTTAGGTTTGCGAGACACTGGGCAATAAAAGCATTGAGGCACCATAACACCCAGCGGGGGCAGGAATACCTCGGCACGTACAGACATACAGACCTGATGTTCCGCCGCCTATGACTCCGCAATCCACATCATATTCACCTACTGCATCAACAGTAAGAAATGGATACATGATTTGTTTCCTGATAAAAAAAACATATCCGACATCATTTTTCACGAAGCGACTATCTTCGGGCTCTTAACATCAAAATGTGCAATGTTTCGCTTTAGACACCAAAACAGTAACAAACAGATACGGATGAACATATTCATTAATGATTTGAATTTTTGTGTTCCTTATGTCTCATTGCGGCTGTACGCTGACGACACGACTGCCTACCTGTCAGATGTATCTCCCACCATTCTAGAATTTTCCTTCAACAAGGATCTCCAGGCTCTTTCGTCGTGGTTTGAGTCCAACTATTTAACAGTGAACTGTGCTAAGACTCAAGCATTATCTGTTGGACCCTGTGCCTATCATTATTCTTTATTTCTTAATAATGCTCAAATAGAATTTCTCCGACCTATTAAGATTCTTGGAGTAACTTTAGACAAGGACTTATCCTATAAAGAACACATATCAGATCAACTAAAGAAAGCCTATGTCAAGGCTTCTGCTCTGAGAAGAATAAGGCGTTTTCTTCCTCATGATGCAATGATAAAACTTTATAAAGCATTTATATTACCTCATCTCGAATACTGTGGTCTTTTGTTTGTAGGCATAGGTACGGGTCAACGCAAACGTCTCGAAGATGGCAACTGTTATATTTTGAGAACATTAATCGGGCACAACAAGTCAATGTCATACGACGAACTGCTCACTGCGGCTAGCATGACATCTTTATATTGTAGGCGCTTACATCAGGCGTTAATACTTCTTTTTAAATGTCTAAATGGTACGGGTCCTACATATATTGCTAGCCTTTTTAAATACAGGCATACACCGTATAGGCTAAGAGGCGAGGGCTTGAATTTGGAATTACCTAAATTTAATTGTAAATTTAAGAAGAATTCTGTCACTTATTCATTAACTAAGTTATGGAACAGTTTGCCTTCTCATGTGCGTCTTTCAAGTGATTCCAGTGACTTCAGAAGTAAATTGCAGGATTGCAGTTTTTTAGAACGTGTCTTATAGTGTACAATCGCAGCTTTTAACTGCTTTTAGAACGAGTTTTAGAGTTTTCCAAGTCCCGTTTTTAGTATGTGGCTTTTTATTGTTTTTAGAATTGAATTGTATTATATGGCTGTAATTATTATAGATTTTATTTATACACGTTCGTATTTTGAACGAGTTTTATAGCTCTTTGACGTAACGTGTTAAAATAAATAAATGATTGATTGATTGATTGATGAACAATGGAGGCAGTGCATTAAGTAGATCATCTCGACTGATTCTTCAGATTTTGTACATGCACGTAAAATATAGTCAATGAGTGTGAGTTACATTGTATCTGACTTGAAGTAGGTGGACAAATTAGCACACAGACTTAACTGATTAGAGTGTAATGTGAAGTGCCAAGTTTCTACCCCATATGAACCATGCGAGTTGTAGCCCTCCTAATGGAAATGGACCCACAAAAGGACAGAGCAAAACCCCGACCAGGGTGGGAATTAGCATACACCCTACCTGTCTTCCAGCTTGCTGAAATACTTGGTCAATGGAGTGTTGTTGATTGTTACGTTTCCTGTTCCTTTCTTGACGACTACTTCTGCGATTGCACGTTTGCGATGCCCTTCAAAGAACAGAATTCAACATTTTGATAACCCGGCGTCGACATTAATGTCTCTAATTCACTTTGTCCAGGAATGCACGTTGCTATGAAAACTGCAAAAATCGTGAAAGTAACTATCGGGTGGCTAACTCCGTGCAATGGCACACCGGAAAGCTCTTCGGCCCAAAAGCCAATTGTAAAATTCGCCACGCTTTTTTTAAAAGGTAGTTTCTTAACACAATTTCAAGGAAGGCAAAACCCTCCAGCTTTAAAATAGCGAACGAAATACCCTGAATTAATTTTTAGGCTTTCGAGAAATAAACGTCAGAATGCAACAGTAGGTGAATCTCAGAACGACTAGAAGCCCTCTCCCCCTCCATTTTCCGCTTCAGGTCCATCGTAAGGGGCACAAAAGTGACCGTACCTAATTTCAATAATTTCAAACAAAACTGAGATTAAGTGATCATGTTTTTATCAAAGAGGTTATATCACGCTAGTTTAGTTCTAGGTTTCCAGGCAAAACCAGGTTTTTGTTTTTATTAGAGGGAGAAACAGATATCAAATGGTAAATTTATGAACGAGTTCTCCAAGATGACGAGCGAAAATATGCAAAACATGATGCAGTGTCAATTTTTCATTCATTTGTCCTTATCGTTCGCAAGTACAAAAACATAATTTCAAGTAAACAAAATGAACCATAATTTTGACTTTTAACTGGTTGAAGGATATCCTTTTGCACTGTATAGAGATACCGAATGGTATGACAGAGCCTCTTCCATGAGTAGTAGAAGTAGCAGTTGAAGTTGTTCATGTGTTTCCTTGTGATATGAAGGATGTGTTGCTATGAGCTTGTTAGAAACGAAAGCCTCTTCTTTTTCTTTCGCCGGTATTTTCTCCGCCTGCTAGATATAAGCCCACTCAAAACATCTTACCGGTTGAGTGCTCACAAACGGGATTTACATGTAACTATTGAAGCAAACTATATAACTAGTCTCAATTCAACTTACCAACTGCAACACTTTCTCCTTTATCATTCAACTGAAAAGTAGATTAAGAGATGCCAAATACTTCACTTAAATAAGATGAAAATAAGAGTCGCAAACACGTCTTTCCTCAATGATTTTTCCAAGACTCTAGTGAGTTTAACTAGAGGTTTACTACAACCAACAATTGCCCGATCGATTTGTTTTCAGGGAAGGCAAACACCCAGTTGATTACATTCATTCGATAAGCTGAATAACCAGTACCTTTACATTCCACAATGGAATAAAGTGTCATTTCCTTTCTCAGCAGCACGAATCGAGTAGAAACCCAGCCGACTAGTGGGATAAATTTAAAGCGCTATTTGTTTTGTGTACATTAAAAAAGAAAGCCCGGTCACTGAGAAGGGAAAGCTGCAAACAGCAAAACTACAAATGAGCAAAAGAAATGCATAGGAAAGGATGTTATCCTGAGGTTTTCACGCTGGACTGTTCACATGAAAAAATACCAATACTAGTCTTAAATTGTTGTCTTTCTAACTATGCATACCGTCCTTTCTACTGCACGCATTCCCTCTATTGGAATAACATGAAGGAACTGAAGCAGGAAAGGGGTCGCTCTTTCTGCGTTTGGGTGACTTGCTAGTTTCTTGAGCCGATGGATGATGACATCATACTGCAATGATACCGAAAACACACTATTAACCTAGTTTTCAAACAGCAACTTGAACATCATTATTTTTCATCATAAAACGAGGGAAAATGTCCAAGAAGGGAGGAGGACCCTAGCGCTGCAAGGAACCCAGCACAAACACCATCCGGACCTCATAGACAACACAAGCTCTTTCGAGATATCAAGTCATGCCGGCCACGTTTTGGTGGGGACATTTGGACAGATGCAGATCACCGGTACTATATGCCGTACTTTTTGTGAATAGTGATGTGAGGGTTCTTTAACGTCCAACGGATTTTATGGATTGCCAAATGGGGCCTACACTTTACAGTCCTCCTGTCACCCAAGAAGGCTTCAAGTTTCGCCACTTACATATAAATCTGCAAAAATGAAATTAGAGCGGTTTTCGATTGAGTGTCGAAAGTAATTAGCGAATTGCTTTGGTTTATGATTTCTTCACTCAGTGATTG
>NC_090888.1:48879256-48881756 GCF_036669925.1 Montipora capricornis | reverse complement strand
TCTATCTGTGGCCTCAATGGCTGAAAGTGTAGCCCTATTAGTTGCCCAATCAAATCAGAGACCAGCAAATTTTACTCAAATAATTTTAAGGAATACTGAGATTTGGCACCAGAGTGGCTTGTGGAGTAATGGTGGCTGACAGGAAAATGTGGCAGAAATCTCTGCCAAGGACAATTTAGTTGGAGATGAAAGACAGACTGAGTGTAACAAACCGATAAAATCCAAAACAAGGAGAAATTATAGAGTTCTCTATAATTACCTTTATGTCTTTGTCACTGAATGTCTCTGGGTCTTTCCCCATGATTCTTGCTAGCCAAAGTTTATATCGCTGATATTTAGCCGACAGATCCTGCATTACGGGATCTGAACAGGAAAATATTAATTAACAAACTTGATCACTGTTTAATATTTCATTTAAATCAAAAGTTAGTACAGTAAGTACAACAGTGTTCAGGATAAGCATTTCTGTAATCACTGTTTGTCTTCCAAAGGATGGGGAATTGAAAAGTAAAGGGGGTACCGTCATGAATGTAGCAGCAATTTTGTGTTAAATATGAATTTTGGTGATGGTTCATGGCAAATACATGTAACATAAGATAAGTCTGAGAGTTAAAAGATATTAGAAGAAAGAGTTGTGGACAGGTCTGTCTTTCACTGTCTAAAGAAAAAAAGGCTTCCAAAACCTAAAATTGTCAGCAGATTAGAGTGTATCAGCATCAAAATACTAGCATGCATTCTCAATTTAAAGATCTTTAAAATGTAATGACAATGTTTTTTTAATCTGAGATCTTTATAGTGGGACAGTGGATCAAGTCATAAATATTATTTTATACAACATACTTTTAGTTATAAATTGTCTTGTCATTGAAACAGAGAAACTTTCTACAAATATAGCATCTAAACAAAGAATTTCTGTGATGAGCTCAAGGGATGTTGTGCTCTTGTTACGAACCAGTCATCTACAATGTATTTCCTTTCCCCAAGGTTTCTGCCCGAGGCCATTGGACTGTACCGTCATACAATGTACATGTACCTATTTCACGACTCAATCCACACTTGGTCATTTGATCAAGATGCCACATTGCACTTTTACTGTAGTTGTAATGTAACTGTAACAATGACCAGACTACACTAAGCATTGCAGACTGATTAGTTATTTAGTTAAGATTAATGTTAATAATAAGTAAATATTGTTTCAAATCAAGAAACAATTTCTAAAATGCGAAAAGCACTGTAGAAAGTTTCAACATCTGTTTAAAATATAATTATAGAGAATAGCCTGTATGCCTTGTGGTGTTCACTAGAGATTATTTTTCAGTAAGTACGAATGACATCAATCATCTTATTTGCACAGGAGGTTTAAGGATCCATGTTCAGTTCAGGTTTTGGCTTTAGGTTTAAACATGGGCATCATTAGCCTTTTAACAGCTGGGATCAGAGGGTTCAGTATTTTTGAATTACTTTTATTTCAGTGTAAAACATTTTGTATTTTTTTAGTTTTTTAATGACTAACTAGTCAACCTTCTAACATATTCACCTAAAGATATTTGTTACCTGTATGCATTTGTTACTATGTAAAATGATAAAGAATAGCCCTTCGCAAATTCCCTGCCTGCCTCTGTGTCACTTAAGTGGCTATACATGTACATACAGTAACCCACATACCATCTTCACCCTGGCTTTCATTTGATTTAGAACCCGCACTATCAGCTAGATGGGTTGCTGCAACATCTTCCTGTTGAGGAAATGCCAAAGAGAGCCCTTTACATTATACAAATGTAAGGACACAGAGTCTATACAATAGTCTATGCAAGCAAATTAACTTCTATGTGAAGTACTCTAGCCCCTCCTTCCCTTCTGGGAGAGTGTATAATTACTCCTTCTTATTGAAAAAAAAAATCTGATCTCTGTGGAAATCAAACTCACCAAACCCTGTTTCATCACAGAGAAAGGATCATCCAACACTGGCCGCTTTTCACTTGCATACAGACGTTTTTGTGAAACCTGGTGGTAAAAATCAATGTTACGGCAAATTAAGCCAAGACTGACCCAAATAACAAATCATCAATGCCTCCTAAAGGGTTGGCTCAGTCCTAGGAGTTAATGGGTTAAAGGGGACAAAGTCCAGCTGGTATTTTTACAGGTCACAGGTCACAGGTCACAACAGGTCATTGTTTTACCAATACAGAAAGTATCCTAAACATGCATATTGGCTAACCTTAGGCCTAATTAAGCCTAAACAAAAGTTTTCAGGTTTAAGGTTAGCTTTTATGAATGTTTAGAATACTTTCTGTATTGATTGGTAAAACAATGATCTGTGACCTGTAAAAAATACCAGGTGGACAAAGTCTTGAGTGGATGACTAGAGTTTATTAATAAAACACCGAAAATTAAGGGATGCTGTTGAGATAAGGGTAGCTCAAAGTTAATGACAAACTGATTACTTTAAAGGAAAGAAAAGTGTATTTGAAGCACAGGTTATAGACGGAAGATTGAAGTG
>NC_090888.1:48854256-48871756 GCF_036669925.1 Montipora capricornis | reverse complement strand
CAGAAATGTGTGACATGATGACGAGAAAATAATATCATGAACAGACATGGAACGATTCACATGAAGAATTAATTAACTCTTTCGGTTCTACTGTTACTATTTTTACTCCTGTGTCATACTGCACTACGTGATCTCGATCTTCATAACAACTTAATGAAAGCTAAAAAGGTTACGGTGGTTTGGGATCACGTTGCTTTTTCAGACCTTCGTTCCTGGACTGTGAGAAAAAGTATTCTAGGAATTTAACCTTACGTTCAAAATTCTTTGATGGGCCGCGCAAAAATTTGGCCGGCTCTGGCTCCTCGTGTTATTGCCGCTGAAATACTGGCTTGAGTACCTAGACCTTCTTTTCTTTTATAAATGTAAATTAGGGATTATCCAGTTAAACTTTAAAAAATTTGTAAAAATATGTCACGTGTATGTAACAGTAAATCACCTTGTGGTTCCCGCGGACTTTATCTAATAACAGCTTATTTTAGAACTTCACTTTTTAGGCATTCGTTTTTTTATTAGGCTCTCCAATATTTAGAATGCTGTTCCTGATTTTTTCAAAGTAGAAACTACTTTGCCTTCTTTCAAAGCTAAGCTTAAGTCATTCTATTTTGTTAGGTTATATCGGATTTTTGATGGAGATAATCTTCGTACTTTTCAATTAATCTGTCGCAAATCAGTCGCAAAGTTAATACTTTTTCTGTTTGCTCTTGTTGATATAGTAATACTTTTTTCACGTTTTTTTGGACTGGGTTGGATATTCAAGTTTTTGAGGGGTTGGGTTTTTGGGTGTAAATACCTTATAGGGTACTTAGTGTCCTATTGTATTTAACACCCACCTTTGGGTGAATCTTTAAATAAAAATAAGTAATAATAATAGTAATAATAATAATAATAATAATAATAATAGAAACAAAAAGACAAAATTGTGAATGGAGCTGATTGTTTTTTCATAGATCAGTTAATACATTTTTAAATGTTTCCTCAACTTCGCAGAATTCTAAACATCCACAATTGAAAGTGATTGAACTAATGGTCAACCTTATCCTAATTGAATTAACATTCTCACATGCACACTTTTGACTTGATCATTGTGATTCTACGGAACTGAAGCTGGTTGTGAAGTTATGATTTGGAACTAAATTTATGAGACTATGAATTGTCTATAAAAAGTTAAAAGCTCATGCGGGGTGAAATGCAACTTTCTTGACCTGTTGGGGTCTGTATCTCTTCAAGCATAATGACGGCATGATTTCAGTCACAGCCCATCAGGTTTCCAGTGGCTACTTATGTCTCACTAAAAGCACAAAATAAGCAACTTGAATTTTAATCTAAAGTTCATATTGCATCTTCATATGTCCGCTTTTGCCAAAAATGCACCAATGGACAGTTTGTTTATTAGAAGGATACCACAGCTGGTAGGACAAAGACCTTATAAGCTGGCTTGTCGTAGCCTCCTTGAGCTTTGAAGAATCCACACAGACCGTCACCATCCACCTTCCAGATTGACAAGTCCATCTTTGCGCCAGAACCTCTGTCGGTCCACACCGGTGCATTATTCAGCACACCCTCACGCACTAAGTCACCTCGGATGCAGGCGTATTTGGCTGTGAACGAAGGAGGAGGAGGATCGTACCCGTTACAAGCCACATCTCCCAGTGCAACATAGCCGTAAGGAGCTTGTACACGCCAAAATGAACCGTCCTGACGACCACCCGAGCCTGAGTCCTTCCAAACTAACTCGTAGCCCGTCGGTGGACTAATGACATCTCCAGAACCGTCTGGCTTCACAAGTAAGACAGAGGATGTGGGAATCGTGCTTGAGTGCACATTAATTGCAACATCACCGATCATGAACGCACCTTCAGGAATGGACTTTAGGTCGGCCTGGAACACACTGACATCAGTGTTTGCTCCTGTACCATTATCCATGTAAACTCTGTTGACGGAAGGTGCTGTTACCACCTTTAGTGTGCTTGACTGAATTGCCTGACTGTAAGAACACTGACCCATATGATGCAGAAGTTAGCTGTACTTTGCAGCTATAGGCCGGAAACATTTACATTTATAGGAGATGTGTACTTGATACTATCTTCAAGATCCTGGATCGTGCCATTTATGTGAGCCAATCAGATTTTAAAAAAGAGTTATTTTTACATCGGTCACCAAAATGAAGTGACCCGCTCATAATTTGTTTTCTCTCATTGTACATCGCCCGCGATACAGAATTATTTAACAAACGTATTAAACCTTGAGAATTACCAGTGCTCTTCTTGAGTAAAAAATAAGCAACAAATCCAAAGAAAGGAACTCTACGTTGGCCTTGGTTTTCAAACAGATCACCTACTGCCGGATTCCATCATGACTCTTTGCACACCTTACTACCTCTCGCCCTACTTTGGAGTAGAAATGTAGTTAAGACCTCTCCAGTGAGCTTTCAGATTTATTTTCCAGCAATAAGATCGAGATATTTTCGAAAAAAAAAGAGTTATTTTGAGGAAACGAGGGGCATATAACAATACACGCTATTAGCACGCAAGTAGAGCCGCGACGGTCGAATGAATAGATAGGAAACCCGACATATGAATAGAGTGTTAACTTGTGGTTAACAATGTGTCACAACTATTTCGCTACAATTAGAAAATTGGGCGGTAACTGTTTATGCCATCACGTTTCTCGTGTTTAAATAATGAAGGTCCAGTTGCCTAGGAACCCACCCAAATTTACAGACTGATTAAAAATGAAAAGCAGTGACGGTTCGATCGGCGTATTCGTGAAGAATTTGGGGAGAAATGTTGACAAGGCCGACTGCCTTTGATTTGATTTGTTTAACTTATTCATCCGTGAAAGTACTTCATTTGTGGTGGATGGGCGGAACTGAAACTTCTTATCTGTGCTGTTGCTGTCCGAAGAAGCATTTTCTCAAGTTAGCTCAGTCGGGCCGATTAATTTTCAAGTCACCGCGTAATTTAGCTGGAGCCTTTGGTAATCGCTCATTCACGTTAATTGAAGTTCTTTCACAATAGTTTCACCGTACGGGAAGTGATCCCTTTTATAATCTTCCAGGTTTTCCGAGAATCACGTTTATGCCCGCACTTAATAAATAAAATTTCTTAGCCAACTTAACCAAATAAGTTCAGAACGAAGCAAAGTTCTTTTCTGGCTGCTGCGCGAGCAATGTTCGGTACAAGCACGAGCAATCTAACCTTAAACGAGATGCTTCCCTCTCAAACTCATTAATTATTCATGCATTCAAAAGCCAATAAATGACCTCCATTTGAGTCAGGTGGATGAATCTTGATACCCAATGAAACACCACCAGGTTTTCATCTGAGATGAAACATGCATTTTAATGAGATTTTTATTGATTACACTATTCCGTAAATAGTTTTCGCAGGATATCTCTCGCCGGTCTTCTTAGCCACTTCCATAACGAATTTGCTTAACCAGTAATTTAGACTCAACGCGTCCATTTCTTCGATACTTGTAGAGACCGTCGCGACCTTATGTAAGTCATAGTCCTTGAAAAGGCCTCCTGGATCTAAAACGGGCACTTTTATCGTCCGAGCAAATTGCCATTCGCCAAAAACTGACAGGGCCCACTTGTTCATATACTTTGTTGAAGAGGGAACAGATTTCTCCACTAACTAGTCTTCTTCGCAAAAGGTTTTCGGCTCTCTAAACCTTACAGACAACGCCCCTTCTTCACTCATGGTCAGACGCTAACTGCACAACAACAATTCATCATGCATGCAAACGTGTTTTTTCGGTGAAGGGCAAAAATGTAACACTTCATAATTTATCATTGTTTGATTTGAGAAAACATGTCACTGCATAATTTCTTATTGTTTCATTTGAGAAGACACGTCAAAAACTCGGGCTTCGTGCTTCATTTCAAGAAGACGAATCTGCACGAGAAAACAACTGAATTCCAAGTCAGTCATAGCTAGCCAGCAAACTACAATGACCTCGTCACGTACCGTATTAATCGACCTGTGTATATCTAACTCGCAACCACGCACTTGCGACCAATTTATCGCTGGGGCTAAAGTTTCTACTGTTACCTCACTTTTAAGGGATTGTAGGAAAGGGGCATGTCTGTAAAAGTGAAGCCAGGTAAGCGTTTTTTGTAAGTGAATTTATCCAGACACTTCGCAAATAGACTGGAAGAGTGACTGCAATTTGTGTTAGACAATTAGCTTTAATTATATTCGAAATTTCTTAAAGGTTCAAAACGATCCTCAAGTAGTGTCATGACAGATGTTGGGGTTGCATTTAAAGAGACTGATAAGTTCTTTTTTCTTCAGAAAATATTAAAGCCCAAACAGGTGGGTTATAGTACCACCACCGCGCACCGGTGGCTCAGTTGGTTGAGCACCGGGCTGTCACGCGGGAGGTCGTGAGTTCAACTCCGGCCGGACCAACACTCAAGGTCTTTAAAAAAACTGAGGAGAAAGTGCTGCCTTTGTAATTACATCTGTAAATGGTTAGACTCTCTAGTCTTCTCGGATAACGACGATAAGCCGGAGGTCCCGTCTCACAACCCTTCAATGTTCATAATCCTGTGGGACGTAAAAGAACCCGCACACTTGTCGTAAAGAGTATGGCATGTAGTTCCCGGTGTTGTGGTCTGTCCTCTGTGGTGTATCATGATTGGGAGGGTAAATGCTCGGAGATATTAGCTACACCAAGCTACTCTAAAAATCCGAGGGTAACTAAAGATATATGATATATATGATATGATGTACTGAATGGAACTACAAAGCTTGCTTATATCCTGATTTAATTAGCCCTTCATTACAGGCGGGCCACAGACGTGATACGTTAGGTAAATAAAGAGTTTTCGCAGCGGCTCTATTGTCCGTAGTTTTCAAGACTTCTTCCAAGAAATTTATAACCGCTGTCGGACCACTATCTGATTGGTCCTAAAACAATCACATAAAAATTTCTTATTAACGGCAAGTCTTTCTGGTGACAATTAACTTCAGAGTCTCTTTTAACCATAACTTGGAAGGAAAAAAGATAATCGAAATTAAATGAGTGATTTTTGCAGACACGCCTTGTTGAAACTTTAACCGGAAGTGGCCTGGTTAGCCATCTTCTCGTAAGTTTTTTTCTTAGAAAAAAGCCTCAACCTTAGTATTTTTTCTTGATATTACTAAAGTAAGGGCTAAACTTTGCAGGGATACTAAGACCTCAAGATATAAAACATGGGCATGGAAAATATTTGGTCTGAAAAACAGGCCATTTCCGGTTGCTTCCCATATGCTTCAAATATGACCAAGTTGTGATAACAGCCACAGGCTAGCGAAAAATTTCCATGAGCTAATGTTCTTACCCATAAAAGCCTAAGGATAGGGCTTTACAAAGATGGTTTTGTTTTTGCCTGAAACTAATTTCATGTTGCAAAAAGAGAGATTTAAAAGTGGCCAAAATTGCACTGAAAATCAGCCTCTGGGGACCCCTGAGGGGCTGATATCCAGAACTCGGCTAAAAAAAAGTCGTTGAAGCTGAAACTTTGGCATATTACATAAGTCGACATAAGTACTTTGTGTACCAATTTTAAGCGAAATCGGCCGACCTTCATTTCCAAGTCTGCCCCGGTTTCTCAGGCAGAAGCTCTTAAGTCTATAATTCTACTTCAAGGCTTAAAAGATTGTCAGATAAAAAAATCTATGATTTCTTTCTTCGTGAGAATCAAAAGATAGTTAAGAGCTACATGAAGACGATTAATCAGATTGTAAAAACTGCATGAAGTAACGTATCGAAATTATGTCAGGACCAACGATGTCATGTTGAGTCCCGAGGGATTGAAAACTTTTGTATTGCCCCACCGAAACTCGTTCTCAAACATTTCAACTCGAGGCTCGAGGTGGGAAATCTATTGTCTATGGCCAATATGGTCGCCGCGCGAATAAGGCCCATGTCACTTACCTTAAGTAAAATGGGGGGAAAGTGCAAGGACAATCGCAACAGAAATGCAAATATTTTCATTCCCTTTTTTGGCAACAAAATCGGCGACACACTTACCTATTGACTCGTGGTAACTTGTTGTTACCACTGAAATTTTGACGTCATCTGCGATCTGTTACTGAACAGGCAATGTGAAATCTATTTGGACTTGCTTCAAGCATTTATTAAAAGGCTTGAAGGAAGTCAATGAATGCCATCATCTAAGGAATGCAGAGACGAGCTTCTTAAAGCGAGCTACGTCATGTACGGCAGTGTAAGTCTGGACCCTTAATTGCAACGTAAGCCATCATTTAATGTCATGGTAGCTCAGTGATCAAATCTATCTCCCAGTGCCCGGAATGTCGCGGTTAAGATTCTGTCAGGGTCTCAGAATGTATTGGTTACCATTTACTTTTACTGCGCCGATAATGGACCCCTCTTTAACATTTGAAAAACTCTACGGCAGGAGAGGATGAACAAAGAGCGTTTCTGAGCAGAGCTAAGCCCTGATCAACAATAGCTAGGTTTAAGTACAATTTAAAAACGTTTGAACTGAAATCATTAGTTCCTCCATCTAAAGAGTTCAAAAAATCTTCCCTCTCAAGCACCTTGTCTCGCGTTTCTATTCGGCAAATGCATCGGTACTGGCATGAAGAAAGCCAGGGATCATGGGTCGAATTCCTCCTCTTCTAAATCCATTTCTTCTTTGTTCTAAACCTTGATAAGTTTAAAAGTAGATGATGGGTTGTGTGAATTTCAATATAGCCGGTAATTATTATATCTTTCATGTATACTTAGAGCTAAAACTATCGCATGTATTTTAAAGCGTTTTATTAGATTGAAAAATATACCAGCGGAGGAATATGCTAACAATATGTTAATGTGTGCAGTGGAACGAAATGAAAGGAAAATGTTAGTTTGAGAGACACAAGTGCCAACTCACTTTTCGGGGAAAATCATACATCTTCAACTTCTCTTGGCTGTTGAGCGAAGTTCAGAGCTAACCTTGCAATTGGTTCGAACACAACTTTGTCGTGCATGTATGTCTAGATAGAACGATAGACCGGTATGGTCCTTCGAATGAAAAAACGATATGTTTGTAATCTCTTTGAAACACGTTGTACAAATAGAAACTTCCAATCTGGCTTCATAGATCAATTTTTGATGGACATGTATCAAGTACTGAAAGAACTCAAATTCTAATTTTCCTTGCATTATATTGTTCCGCGTAAAGATGAATTCTCAACCTACCATATGATTTTTGTGTTTCTTACTTGTAGACGCGTCCCATTTAAAGGAGCCATGCTTTGATAAGGTAAGTTTACGAACATCTTCGGAGACCAAGGTGCAATGAATTCGGACGAGATGACGAAACCACGAACAAAGTCGGGTTTCCTCGTTTTGTTCCGACTGCCAGCCTGTCCCTGGGACTGTGAGGATGGTGTGCGAGATGATTGGACCAGATGGTACAGTATAGGTTCATAACAAACTAGCGGCTCAGCCTAATCTCTGATCAGACTCGGAGATGTAGGTATTCCCAAGAAAGCAGCTGAGTTTTTTACTTTGGTTTGGCTCTATCACAATCTTTACAGTTTTTGTTTTCAATCTCACTCACAACTTTAAATTGTTAAAAACAAGTGAAGAAATCTCTTTTTACTTTCAACGTTTTCTTTCACAATTTACGTTCATTGTTTTTTTCACAACTTAGCAGATATTGTAACACCGATAGTTTGATCATTAAAAATACATTTTAATTACCACGTTACATTACTACATGATAGCAAAGATGGTAAGAAGTAATTATCCAGCGGAACTCTGGCCACGAGAGGTTTTATGACCGTTGAAACAAAATATGCAACGGCCACAAAAGAGGTTTACACACGCCAGTTGATTATTCCCAGGAGCAGCCTATTACTTAAACCAGTATTTGAACGCAAACCTCATCTATTGCATAACCTGTACACTATGCAAAAAGATCTACATAGGCGAAACAGGGAGAAGATTGGCGGATCGCTTTCGCGAACTCCTATGTAGATGTAGAAAAAAACGACACAGATGCCTCAAAACCAGTTGCAAGCCATTTTAATCTTCCTAATCACTCCCACCACAACATGACTATTTGCAGCTTATCCTTACACCACGGAAACACAGAAAGCCGTAAAAATCTGGAAAAAAAATTTCAACGGGGCACACTCTATACACACGGAATCCATGAACTCCTCTCATTCCATTAATCTATTCACAAATTCACGTCATCCTATTAATACCAATAGCAAAGCTCCTCCGCACACATATAAACCTACAACAACCACAATTCCTCTAATCGCTCCGACGAAGAGCTAACGCTCGAAACGTCAGCTTTCCAAATCTTTCACGGTGGTTATTCGACTTTTATCAACTCGTTTGATAAAATCAATCATTGGATTTTATGGTCGATACTTAAACCTTTCCCGCCCGTTGCTTCCCTTTGCTAACCATTATAAAATAATTGCTTTTAGGACTTCGTGATAGTGGGCGTGGTGTGCTCATCAAAGGGCGGTGGATTAGGTCACCTTTCCTATCAAGAGACTTCGGACTCTTATAAGTTGAATAAAGTTCTCACAATTAAATTTCAGCAATTCTTCTTTCGGGTCATGTTTTTGAAATGCAACGGTGCTTTAACTGGATTGGTTCAAAATTCACAAACAGAGAAATGACATCCACACGGCAGCTGTAAATTAGTAGTAACTTGTCCAGAAATCATCGCGTTTCCCACACACGAGATGGAGCTAGAGGAAACTGACAAACTGACAAGTTAACGTGCTTAAGCTAACACGTACCGTCGATCTAGTTATTTCGTCGGCATAATTTACCAGGACGAGAAATCGAACATTCCTCTGGGGTACGTAAATGAGACATTCTGCTAAGAGAAGGGCAGATGTTCAGAGCACTGCTATCCCTCTCACGGTCTGGGACCTAGCGGGCCACGTTTACTTCTATTTCTTTTGTCTTTTTTGCATAACTTCCCCAAACACAAGCCGGCGATGCAAAGCTGAGCATGCGTTCTAGTATTTCACTTGAGAAGAGGGGTCATTAAGACATGGGTATCAGTATGCCAGCCTTTTCTTTAAGCCCATGGCTAGATGGTCTAGTTATACGGTCACGAAGATCGTACAGAAATAATAAGCCATCGGCCTTAACACGATAAAGCTGCCCCCTATATCCATCCAATTGAACTAGAGGTTGTACAAGAGTTGGGTGGTATCTAGAACCTAGGGAAGCTGGCCCGCCTTAGGTAAAACACCCAAGAATGAGCAGATTTTCGTCATGCAGAGGATATTCTTTTAGCAGTAAAATGGCGGTGGTTCCCTTTTGTCATTGTAATTTTTGTGTTCAAATGAAGCCGAGGACAGAAATTAAATACTATTCACTGAACATTTTATTATCTGACCCGACGAGAAGCTATACCACACTTGGACACCTTCTGATATATTGATTGCGTGATGACTTGCTTACGTTTAAATTTTGATCGTTGTTATTCAACGATGTTCTCTTGGACCATTTTCCGATTTTGCGTAACCCTCGTTCAAAAAATCTAAAACAATGGCCTTCGGTCGAATTAGAGTTTTCTCCAACATAACGTGACCTTTGATAGGCTAGCGCTATTTTCAAATCCAAGTACAAGAAAGGATTACGTTTTTGCAAACGTCAGGAGTACACAACGGAGCCGCTCGACAAAAAACTGCTCTGCAAGCAAAAATCGAGCTGGCTGGGAAGTCAAATCTTTTATATTTAACTTGCTGGGAATTTTTAAAACGTCTTTTTCTTGCTCGGAAGATATTCTCTAACAATTGCTCAGGCTGGTAAAGAACTTCCTGAGTTGTCCTGGCAACCAGATTTCACGTATTTTAACGCCTGCCGTCACACCGAACTTCGATGTCTCAAGATTTCCATCAGCAAGAGAGTATTAATTTGTCTGTCCGATACCGCAAAGCATAACTCGCGCTACGAGTTCCTGGCAATATAGAACTTTGTACTTTCACGCCTTTTTTTGTTAAAAACATTGACCCGACATATGTAGCCCCAAAGGGCCAAGGACATTAGGCGGTGTCAGTTGGACGTGTTTTCCAATCAGTCTACTGTGGCGAACAATCCAGAGGTAAGCAAATGTTACGCAAGTTAATTATCCTCCGATAAACCTGGTTGTAGACGTGTTTTGGAAGGTTTCTAAATTGGCGTTGCAAAACCTTTGGATTGCTTCATGTGATGTAATCATTCAGTATGATATTCAATTCAATGTGATTTTAAATGGGCTAGCCCTTTTGATTGATTACTATAAATGTTAACTTATTAGGTTGTAAAATACTAAATTCCAAGTCCGAAAGGACGAGAGCTGCGTGTATTTGTAATCAGTCGGCACACCCATGTGTTAATTCAAATTCATCTGGAGATACAAGGATCTCGATGTCCTAAATTTCAGTCAGCTGCTTATTTTATTTATTTCGCAGCACCTTGAGACGCCTTCCAACTTTTCTGGAAACTGTCAAACCCTGCTCATAGACAGGACGAAGGTATGATGAATTCAACAATGTTTTATGTTTTAACACGGTGCTATGACTAGTCGTTGTATTGCAATTTGGTTGACCTAGCATTAGTGCTAATGGCCACAATCAGTCGGTACAGGGGTATTTAAAAACGATTGCTTGGCATTAGCTAGCATCTTTCAGACTGCATAAATTCTATATGAAGTTATTTTAAAACAGCTGGGAGACCGCGGTGTTGAAGCGATACCGCATAAAAAGTCACGGGGCCCGCGACTTCTTTTCGGGTATTTACAGTAACGTTGTGAAGCGTCACTCAAGTCTGAAATCCTACGAGAGTTATAAACGTTCAAAGCAGATTTCCTACTCTCATACAATCCTAGACAAAACTGTTGGAAAGGTTAGCACTTTTGAAGTCTTCATTGCTTCTCTCCCCTCCCCCTCCTTCAATGTTGTGCAAAACTGAATGGTTTCATGCAGTGGAAAATTGTTGACTCGCTTGCTACGCAGGCTACTCTCGTTCGGGATTCATTTACTGAGAACTTTAAAAATGATGTCATTTGGTTGATTATCGTCAAGGTGCGCGATTCTCTCTTTGAATGGGGTGTTATCTCTTTTAGTCAGTACGCCTCTTGTCCCCGACGTGAGACTATTGACCATTGCTTTTTAAATTCAGGCTATCAGTATGAATCTTCAAATTGCAAAATTCCTGGAAAAAGGTATCATTGTGAAGAGTGTACATGAACCAGATGAGTTCGAATCAAGTGTCTTTCTGCGTGAAAAGAAATACAGTTCATACAGAATGATTTTGAATCTCAAAAATTTAAACCAATGGGTAGCATATCATCATTTCAAGATGGACACGACTGTTATATGGCTTCCATAGATCTCAGGGATGCTTATTTTTCCATCCCTGTTCATGATAGTCATAAGAAATATTTGAAATTTATGGGACAGGCACACTTTATAAGTTTACAGGCCTACCTCTAGGTTTAGGCTGCTCACCAAGGGTTTTCACTAAGCCCGGGTGCTGAAACCAGTCTTCTCTCATCTGAGACAGAGAGGGCATGTATCAAGTGGCTACATTGATGACGCATTTTTAGAGGGTGATAGTTATAACCTGTGTAAAGAGAATGTCAGTGCCACTCTACAGTTATTTAGAGGGCTTGGTTTTTGGCCTCATAGTTTAAAATTAGTCACTGAACCGACTCAAATTCTGGAACATTTAGGGTTTGAGCTAAACTCACTGACCATGACCGTGTCTTGATCTGATAAGAAATTTTACAAATGATATCAACTTTCCCAGAGAATCCTGGAATTGGAAAAAGTGAGCATTCGCCCAGTAGCAAGCTTGATCGGTATTATGGTTTCATTTTGTCCAGGGGTGGAATATGGTCAGTTATATTACCGCCAGATTGAGATAGAGAAGACAATTGCCCTCAAAAGAGCTAGAGGTGATTTTGACCAAAACATGATTCTTTCTCATAAAGCAAAACTGAATGACATCAACTGGTGGATAGCTTATGCAAAGAACTCTAAAAGGAAAATAATTCATGGGAACGCTACCATAACTTTGTACACTGATGCATCAAATCAGGGTTAGGGCGATACCACAATCCAGGAAAATACAGGAGGTCGTTGGTCCCCAAATGAGCAACTCATGCATATTAATGCAAAAGAACTTTTAGCCATTCAATTTTATCTTCAGTCGTTTTTCAATGACTGTAGACATGAACATATTAAAGTCTGACAACACAACTGCAGTATCTTATCTGCGTAATATGGTGGTTCCCATTCCACTCCCTGCAATGACATCTCTAGGGAAATTTGGTTGTGGTGTAAAGTAAGGGATCTGTGGCTCACAGTAGCTCACATCCCTGGGTTAGAGAATACGATAGCAGATAAGGCCTCAAGGATCTTTAATGATGCCTCAGAATGGCAGCTCGACAAGACATGCTTTGATAACTTGGCGAAAATGTTTGGCTATTCAGACATTGATATGTTTAGTTCTAGACTAAATTTCCAATTGCAAGTTTAATGTTATGTCTCCTGGGAACCTGACCTTAATGGGTATGCTGTAGATGCCTTTACACTGGACTGAGGTGAATATTTCAGCTATATGTTTCCTCCCTTTATTGTCATACCCCAAGTACTTCAGAAGATAGAGGAATATCAAGCGAAGGTGTTGTTAATAGTACCTCAGTGGGAAACTCAGGCCTGGTACCCGAAACTTGCCAGATTACTTGTGGCCACACCAGTGCTATTGCCTCAGGCTTCCAACATTGTCAATTTACCAGTCAACCCTGAGAAGAAACATCCCTTGTGGAAGAAACTGCGTTTGATGGGATATCTGCTATCAGGAAATCCTTGGCAGACCAAGGCATTTCGAACCGAACTCAAGAAATCGTGCTTGACTCATGGAGATCAGGTACGAAAAAACAGTACGAAGTTTATCTCAGGAAGTGGAACCTCTTTGCAAGTAGAGGAGGTGTTGATCCCGTTCAGCCACCCGTGCGTAAAGTACTTGACTTCCATACTGAACTTTACGACTGTGGTCTTGGATACAGCGCGCTTAACACTGCAAGGTGTGCCCTGTCAACAACTATTACCCTATTGAACGCAACCATGACAATGGGTTCACACCCTTTGATTCAAAGGTTTATTAAAACAGCTTTTGAGACAAGACCAGCTTTCCTTAGGTATCAGAGTTCATGGGATACTTCTGTGGTATTACAATTTTTTGAAGGAATGGCATCCTGTGAATACCTTGTCCCTCCAGCACCTCACCTTCAAGTTACTTATGTTATGCGCCCTTACATCCAACCAAAGGTGCCAATCCTTTCACATTCTGAGCTTATCGTCAATGCAGAAATCTGAGTCATCATTTACATTTGTCTTCGACCATCTTGTTGAGAGTTCTGCACCTGGCCAACCTCAGCCAGTACTACTTCTACCACAGTTTCCTGCAGACTCACGTTTGTGCGTTGTTACTACTCTTGAGGAATACCTTCGACATACAGTTCCATCCCTTTCTTTTCCGTAGGTTTGGTTCATGTGGACTCGCGATGTTTAAGATTGGTCGGCTTTGCGCATGAGCGTTCTCATGCAATCTCTGCTCTACAGATGGACGTATAGAATCCCGATCAAACTTCAACTTCCAGTTAAGTCTCGTTTAATCATTAATTTTACGAGAACTCATTGCGACTACGTGTTTATAACATAAGGGCAAAATTTTCTTGTCACTGTCGAGGCACATAGAAAACCAATTGGGCAAACGGATTAAAAAGCACTTGTTCGATCACATTTTAGAGCAAAACAAACAAAGAAATAAACTTTTGTTCATAAGAGTACATATAATTTTTATTTAATTCCAGTTGACAATAAAAATTCGATTTTCACTCCTGAACAAAGGAAAAAACGATTAAACCACTCATTTATTGTGTGAGTCTTTCCGAAAGCGCAAGTCTATTCACTACCATAACACTAGAAACAGAGAATCCCTTGATATTCCTCCAAGTAAGACAAAGTCCAGCCAGCGACGTTTCCTCTACAGAGCAGTCAACATTTGGAAGAATTTAGACAAAAATTTTAAACAGTTACCTTTAACATCATTTTTAAAAAAGTTGAAAATGCACATGCTAGAGAATTATTTTAATGACCGCTTTTTATAATTTTATTCATCTATTATCATAATTTAGTATTGAAAAGTCCCCTGGGGAATACTAATAAAGTGTATGTATGTAAAACCAAATTTTCCTGGTTCTCATTTTAGTTTTACAAACGCGTCCAGTCAAGTCTAAAAATGACTACCAACATTTCAGTGATTCAAGAAGAGGATAAGTTACCGCCGTGTACTCTTTGGCGGCGTATTTTTCCTACAGAAAATGATCCAGACTTCCTCGTTGTCTTAATCTGCGTTTTCAACTTCCCTCTTTTGGTAGCGACAATCTTTGGAAACGTCTTGATCATTGCGGCTGTGTGGAGGACTCCCTCCCTTCGTTCACCTTCTATTATTCTCCTCTGCGGTCTTGCATCGACTGACCTCGCTGTTGGTGCTCTTGCTCAGCCCATGTTCCTGTTTATCAACATCAAGATCCTCACAGATCCAACAGCGTATAGCTGCGCTTTACAGAACCTATTCTTCGTAGTTTCCTCAACTACCTGCGTGGTATCCCTTTTCATAGCTACAGCTATAAGTGTGGACAGATTGATCGCTCTCAAGTATCACATGAGATACCCCAGTGTAGTAACTGTTAATAGGGTGTTGAGTACAATAGCGATAAACTGGATGGTAGGTGGATTTACTGCCACAATGATCTTCTGGGAAGAATTGGCGTTGGTCTTTGGGATAACTGTTGTAACCATCGCTGTTCCCCTCGGCGTTTCAGCTTACGCTCATTTCACAATTTTTTGCATAGCCAGAAGACACAAGAAGCAAATAAAAGCTCAAGAACTTGCCTTTCAAAGTAGATCTGGTATTAGTTTGAGGCGTTTTAAATTAATTACCAAAACCTCTACGAATGCTCTTCTTGTCTACTTCTGTCTTCTCATATGCTATGCTCCTTTCTTTGTAGTATGGTTACTTGAATATTTCAAAGAGAAGATATCCTTAGCACCTAGGGAGGTTAAGTGGCTGGCGGTAGCGTGGAAGTTAACGATCACGCCGATTTTTATGAATTCAACGTTGAACCCGATCATTTACTGTTGGCGACTGAAGGAAACTCGCACCGCGGTGCATAAAACGTTTTTGTGTCAGTAATAACGTCAAGCCCAAGGTGATCTCGCCTAATTCTCCGCCATATCCGCCGAATAATACTAGGAAAAAACTTGAAATGTTTCTTCAAAACATTCAACGAAAAGCACAGCCCACGGCGAATTGAGGAGGTTGTTGCAGTCAATTACATCTCAAATGGCGCCTTGGCTCGCAGGAGGTTCAAAGTGAGTCATTTCTAACGAGTCGACGTTTTGAACTCAGCTTAACATCGTTAACTACCAACACGAAAAATTACTGACAACCTACATCGACGAGTGATTATCAGTATATCGTGGATTTCAAGCTACAACAAGTTGCACAATTGTTGAGACGTTTTCATTAAAAAACACCTTTTCTAGCTTTCAATACCCGTCGTATCTAGAATCTAAACCTTTTCCACTTCCCTTTCCCTCTTCCCTTTCAATGTTGACCCTTTAAGTTTGCAACAATTTTTTTGACTTGCTAGCAACACTGATAAGGGGGGGGGGGGGGGGGGGGGGGGGGCTGCAGTGTGAGAGGTAATAGGTAAATTTATAACACCCCAACAAGGTGAAGTGTCTCCACTATTTTTGCAACTTGTAGCTTTGTGCTTTACGACTCTGTGACAGGTATATGTCAGTTTAGAACGCGAGCACGTTACGGGTAAAGGATAGTCTGAGGAGACAGCTAAAAAAAATACCAGAAGGGACGACAGAATTCCCTGTTCTCCGCACGCCAGTCGAACGAAAAAACTTCAAAGGATAAAGATATAACAGGAGCGATAATTTTTGGCGCCTTGAGATAATTACATGTCTAAAAAGGCAATACAAGATGTGTATAATATTATATCGCCACAGGTTTTCCATCATGATTGTCACCGGCCATCTTTCATAAATGAACGAAATTTGAAGAACATATTCATATTTAGAAACAGCAGCTGTTTTTAAAAACAACCAAGTATTTCATGGCATGGTGGTCATCTATCAGCGAGGTGTAAGTTCAATATAAAACAATCAGTCTAATGGAGGACGTTGTATTACCTTGGTAACTGACATTATATCTAAACGAAAACATTTTAGTTCAATTCGGGTTCTTTTGTGTTTCTTAAACCAAACACCTGATGAAAAAAACCTTAGTACTCTGATATATTTTTGTTCTTCTTTTAATTTGGCTGCCAGTTAGTTAGCCAATTGCAGTCTACAAAGACACCAAGGAAGACCGAAAGTGTGTGTTTTGATGGTAATTGCACTGTCATCTATTAGTAAAACACATTAAAAATCAAGCGATTAAAATCGCTATTCCTTTAGCAACATTCATATCAAACACAACAAAAAAGACACAAGCACGACATTTTAGCAGGAAAAAAAAACGATCTTTCCACTCTTGCAACAGTGTGGCGCTCCGATGATACGGACATAATTTATTTTCACAATTAGAAACACACCCAATGTAGGGAAAACATGAAAAATTTAGTCAAACCTCCAAATATGAATTGAGCGGCACAAAAATAAATGGAACTTTACAAACCTGAATAATGCTGTCCACATTAAAGCCGAAACATAATTAGAGTAAACACGTTTCGAGGAAACTTTTTATTCCGCTTAAAGAAGTTTGTTATTGCGTTGTTTACATCAGAAGTCGGTTTCAAACACGTTTCACGTATGGTTGTATAATTTATGCTGTTTCATGTTACTCGCATAAATTTTTTACACTTCAGCTGTAGAATGGAGCTGGAAATTACTGTCACAGTTGCATTCATTCTTTGGTTTAGGGCTTTGCAGCGTTTAACCAGGAGACGGCATTTTCGCTTTCTTCGGTACAAGATATTCCATTCCCACAAGCTCAGCAATCGCCGATAATTGCCGTTGAATTTCTTCATCGGCCCATATTGCAACTAGACAGTTCAGGGGCACCCAACGACCAATTTGTTGTAAAATGTATCATTATACCCCAGTTAATGAAAATAAATGTTGTTAAGGCATTTTCAGGTGTTTTTCAGTGTTGCTGGGAAAACATTATCTGTTCCTTTTTCCCAGCAAGACACACAAGAAATTTCCCAGCCAGCTAGATAAAATTGGTTGGTTTCCCAGCCAGCTGATCAAATTTATTTCTCAGCCAGGAATTCCGCGCGATTTCAAATCCCTCGATCCAAAACGACCGAACAAAAGCGACAAAACCGGGACAAAACAGATTTTTTCCGCAAGCGCAGTCACTCTGACCAGCCGTCGTATGTTTGTGACTACTCTCTGGGAGAGGGAAGGGGTTCCTTTTTCTTTTTTTTTTAGTCGTCCTCAGTCTTCAGAGT
>NC_090888.1:48821756-48844256 GCF_036669925.1 Montipora capricornis | reverse complement strand
CGTCAATGATATTTCGTGCGCAGATTATACGGGAAACAAAGAAAAGCGATTTTTGCGAGCGGGAACGTAAACATGGATAACATAACATAACATAGTCGTTTATCCCTCAATTCAAAAAATACTTTGAACAATGAAAAGGAGAAAAAAGAGCTTATCCCTTCCTAGTTTGTCTCCTAAAGTAATTGAAAAACATAAATTAACATCAGTATAAAGTGTAAAATACAAAATTGACTAGTTTAAAAACTATTGTTTAACATTCATAAAATAGTGTCTGAGTGTGTTTTGTGTGTTCTGTTCAGGTTTTCTGCCTTCACGACATCTCCGTTAATTAACTATACTCAAAAAACCGCAAGGTTCATAACAATGGTCGGCTGTTAAGTGTCGGAATAAAAAAACTTCAACGGGTCTAGCACGTTGAGACTATTTATTGTCTTATAGCACTCGATAAGCTTGAAAGATAATCTTCTCTGATACAGAGATGGCCAATTAAGGAACTTCAAGCGTTCTTCATACGACATATATTTCGTGAACTCGGTGAACAATACCGATACCACCTTGCGGGTACGGTTGAGCAAATCGAGATTGCTTTCTCCAAGTCAATGTCTACCAATTAACATATTTTCCCTTTTTACGCAAGGGCTTCTAGGTTGCCGCCTAGGGTTTCCAAAACAGTGGGGGCAATAATTCATAAGCCAAAAACAAAAGAATCACTACCATGAAGGAAGTTTGGATACGTGGTCTTAATTAGCATAAAATTCGCCAACTTTGATCCCAAATATCTCTTAAAATGCAGATTCCTTTGAGAAGCAACATCAGACACTCGAAAGAGTGTTTAATCAGATATCCAAACACCTCGAAATCGCTTAAAAAATTCGGCCTTCGGACTCGTTTCTCAAATCGCTTCACGGTGTTTGGATATGCCATGAAACAATCCTTCTCGTGTTTGATATATTACATTACAATTAATAGTTGAATACACATAATATTGGATACAGATCTTTATCTTTGAATTACTAGGCAACGTCCTTAAACCAACGGTGTCCCTTTTTATTTCCGCCTACCACGTTTGATGGGACAATTAACGGAACGGTAAAGACAGAAACCGACGAAGTGGATGAAATTCATCTGACCACAATGGTAAGGACGTCATCCATTAGCGCATTCCAACACGCTAACTGACAAAAATGAAAATATAACCATTGCTTGGCATTTAAACTTCAAAGTCCGTATGTTATGAGCACGGTTTAGCGCTAATCGGAGTCAGTAACACTGAGCAAAACCCGCTAGGTCTTAAAAAAATGTTTTCAAGCTAACAAAAAGCAAATTTTACTACAGGGAGTTTGATGACTGGAAACTTCTCGGTTCTAAAGATACAGGGAGCATTGCGATTCCGGAAAAAAAGCCCGGAAAGTTACGGGTCTTTCGAGAAACGGGCTTCAGTTCTCTAAGTTATCAGCATTGATATATATTACTGAACGTGAACTTACTGGTTCACCTTAAATTGTAAGGAGATGAGTGGAAACATCCTGTGATTGAATAAGACGGATGAGTTAATCGAGGGAAGCTCAGTAGACTGTTGCGCTAATTTGACTGAGGCCACATAAAAGAAGCCTGGTCAGACCTAAGACGAAAACGCAAGGGCAGATACAAAATGTAAACGTAAGGAAATACGCGTATGAACTATCGCAACTCAAACGCTAGCACATTCAAGTATTAACGCAAGAAATGGACAATTTTAATTCTCTTGCACTTGCATTCAGTGGCACTTGCGGTTGCGTGTGAACCGCCTGAATGCAAATACAATAGCAAGCTTGGTAACAATTATAACAGTTTCATGACATCTCGGTTGAAGTTGAAAACAGCCGTCATTTTGAGATATGACTCCGTCTGCGGCTGCGTATCTTACCGGCTTCCCCGCCCTCCCCCATAGAACGTCGCTTGCTTTAGTTAAGATTGCATTTTGTGTTACATGCGTAGGAATAACAACGACCAGGACCGAACAAAGGTAGTTTACTGTGAATGTGACAGTTTGTCAGTAAAGAAAGGTGGAATAAGAGATCGCAGTTTTCGTATTGCGCCGAATAGAAATCTTGGACAGATTAAGAGGTCATGATCACTTACGCAACAAGCAATCAAAGAGATAAATGATGAAAGAGAATTAACCTTATCGAAGGTGCTTGTTTTGGTATGAGCGAGAATTATTCCTTCGCACTTTCTACAAAATACACACAACCTATTTTTCATCATTACTCAAGTGATCACATAAGCACATTTGCCGCTCCTCGCCCTAAACAATAAAAAAATTCATCCATCATGATATTCTTAGGCTTGTAGGATGGAATATCGTTAAACATTTTCTTGCAGACTATTATAACTACCCACAAATTACAACCGGAGGAGGGCATGTACAAAACTATAGCATTAAAAAGTGGTCAACTGCGACAAATTTAAAAATATATTTGACGTAACGATGCTTTGTCTCTATCACAATAAAGCTTTAATTAAGTGAATTACAAACACACTTACAAAACTAAGGACAGAAATAAATCAAAAAGTTAATTAATGTATGCCAGTCATCATTCACTGGGAAAATAGGTCTCGTGGTCCGGCCATCAAAATTAATTATTTCCTTGCCTTTTCTGGAGAAGAAAAAACCTCACTAAAAACTTGAAGCGATACTATTTCTTTCGCCTTCGATGATAGATTCCTGGTTGTGTAGTTCATATTCCTTTGGAGACGCAAAGATTTCCCAATGGAAGGCTGCGACTTCCCACAAGGGTCCTTCAGGTAGAGTAGGAACGCTCTTCGAAACCTTAGGAATGAAATAAAGACAAATGACATAGCGGGTTTTAGCGAGCAAATGTGAGAATGGTATATGTTTTGGAATTGCATCCATTGGAAACTCAGAAAATTCCAAGTTCCATATGGGATCGTGATCTAGTAAGATGCTCTAACCACTCTAACAGTGGTTCGTGGGGCATCCGACTAGATCATGGAGGGACAGGGATTCAAATCTCACCTGAAACTTGGCTTTTTTCCGAGTTCCCAATACATTCAATTTTAAAACATATATCATAACAGGTTTTAATACAGTTATTAAAAAACGAGATAAAACGAAAGAGTTACCTCATGCGTTTTATACATGAGTCTCTGGCTCGGATACTGAGGGCAACCTCAATCCCACGCTATGACTTTAATAAATTGATTGATTCATTGATTGTTCATACAACATTATATAACGTTTAAACCCTTTTTCAGTTAAGTCCCTGTCTGCATTAAAAATCATTTTTCTCTCTGCAATCCGAGTGGGTTGAATGAAAGAACGCAAAAGTAAGAATCATCTTCAAGCTGCAGGCCTCCTCACTCAAAAAAGCGTCTATAAGCTTCTTAACTACTTTTTATGTCTAAACCAAGTCGCAAAATCAATACATTGTTATCAATTCACAAGTCCGTCTGTTGGTCCTAATTTCACATTTACATTGGGGCAACAACCTCTAGATTTGTACTGTCACTGGATCGTTCTCAAACAGAGTATTCAGGCCTATTCGTCAGATTCCTATAACCTACGGAGTGTTTAAATTCCTTCTAGTTTTCAATATGAGAAAGCAGAAGCCACGTGCACTTCTTAGGCAGACAAAAAATTCTAGGACAAAAGACGGAAGGAAATGCTGGGATTCGAGACAGCAAAATAACCGCAAATGCAAATGATCAACCTTTCATTATGCTTGCTGTAATCTTACGTGGAACCTGGGAACTATTCTTTCGGAATTGATCACGAATGCGAATCGGATACCAAAATTCTCATGATTAACCTGGAAATCTTAGTGAAGAGGAGGCATACAACTCAGACTAAAGTAACGTCCGAACATTTCGGTTGAATGAATAGTCCAACACGGAATGTTTAACATTTATAACTGCCATTGAGGGAGGTCAGTTTTGACAGGCCCGACCGGTCTATATAAAAATGTCTTTTTCTATTCGACCAACGTTGTTCCCACTACCTTAGCTCAAAAAATTGACGTGGATCTTCGTGATTGGGTAGAAACTTATACTAACTCGCGGAGGCTTAAGTTTCGTTTGGGCAATAGGAAACTACTGATCCACTGAGAACATTTCCGAATTTTCAAATCGCAGTTTTTGTTGAAGCGTCTATTTTGAACGTGTGAACGTAGTCAGCTTTCCTCTTGCCCTGGTTGCTCGCTTTTCGGAGGCTTTCAACCTCTGACAGTTATGTAGGGTCGGTTACAGCGCAACTATATAATCGCTCCTATAAATTTGGTCGGCACATCTCAGCTCGAATGTAGCGATGTGAATTGTCGCAGCGATATCGTAGAGGTTTCGAACTTGCGAGAAACAAGTGCATTATTTTGCGGTGAGAACGATATTAAGTAGGCGGTTCTGAAGTGCATTATTATGGTCTTGTTCAACCGTTCTTCGTCTTATTAGAGTACTGGAACAACCTTACTGGCGCGAACAAGCAGCAACAGTAACCGCAGCAAAGGATTTCTCGATAAAGTTAACGTAACCCTGAGAAAACCACAACATAGAGAACAAAGGGGAAGCCTTCAATATCAAGCTTTCGCGCCTTGCGTGACCAGGTGCTGTGAGTTGCATCCCAAACGGCAATTTACTATTGCCGCAAATTGCACTAAAACCCATATCCTGGATAAAAGAGCGAAATTCGCGCCAATATTGCACCCAATTTTTAGTGCAATTTTCAAAGCTTTGCAAGCAGAGTTCTACGATACAAATCGACTGTTTCAACGCCAGTTTTTCACTAACTGAGGATTCCCTTCCGCTGAAAGTCTTACCTGTGCGTCTTCAACGAGTAGATAATTGGATTTACCATACTGTTTAAATGAGTCAGAAAAAACGCCAAAAAGTGAAGCCACGTCCCATGAATTTTGGCAATGTTGTGCAGAAGCATCGGGAAAACACCCATGCAGAAGAAGGCGAAGCAAGTCAATCCAATTGTCTTGGCGGTCTTCACGTCGCTTTTGACATGTTTCTTTCGTGAACTATACGGCAAGATACGTTTACTATGGGTGTGCACAGTAAACCAAATGATCCCTCCCAAAATGAGCATTATCGCAAAAGGCACAAGGTATCCTGGTATAATAAAGTGTCGTCCAAATTTCTTCAAATATTGTATTCTGTATACTAACACAGGGGCATCTCCGAGGTCGATAGAGATTCCCAGTGCGAACATACCATACGTGTAGGTCGCCGCGAGAAGCCACACACAGACAACGCTTACTTTAGCCTTGTTTATGGTTTTCCAAGAGTGGTAGCGAAAGCCGTGAACAAGGGCCCCATACCGATCCATTGTGAGTACAGTCAAGTTGAACACTGTCAGATACATGAACAACACGTACCAAGATACAGTCAACCAGGAGATGTAGCGGCCCTTGAGAAAAGACATTTTACAGATATACCACATTATCATAAGGGGCATGTTCGTAATAGCGTTAACAATGTCAATAAAAGCTAAGTTTGCCACCAGAATGTTGGGGACTGTACGTAGAGGCTTAAACCGGACGAGTAGGAGACAAATGATGCTATTCCCAACGACAGATCCGATCATAACCACGGTTATCATAGCTACATGAATGGCTGCGTCCCTACCACCACAAAGACTCATTTCGACAACTGTCTCGTTCATTTTGCCTTTCTTTAAATCGGAAATCACACTTCCTGAACCCAAACTGCCAAAGGTTTCAAAGCGCAGAATCGGGAATAATAAGAGTGATCGAAGTCAAAACTCTACTCCTCGTGATACGGTTATTCCAATAGCAGTAGGTAGCCTCATCCAATGGCAATAGCGTTACGACTTGACCACCTGTCCAGCATCATCTTTGGAATATTGCTTTCAAAGCACTGACAGTGATGTAATTTCAATCCAACATCCTTGTCTAGAAGATAGACAACTTGTCAAATTCCAAATCCAAGCTAAAGAAAGCTGAAAAAACAGCGCTTGGTAAGAAACTCGGTTACAATTAGTAATATTGACACAAGCCCAAGGCGATTGTCTGACTGCGAAAACAGCACCAGAGCGGATGTTGTAGTATTTTCATGAAAAACAACGGATTTTATTATATTTTTTAAGACGTTCTGGCAAGTAATCATACATTCAACAAAATGGTTGATTCAGATAAAAATTTCAATTAGTAGAATTTAATTTCGATAAGACTAGTGCGATGCCCGTTCCCACTTTGCGTAAGCCAAAATATAATTATTCTCCCAATCGAAGAATGAGATAAAATGTGTTCAAACTTCGTACTTTAATTACTTTCAGTTTGCAATCAATGTACCTAAAAGCATAAAATTTGGCCACTGTTCAGACATTTAAGAGTTCTTAAATATGAAATGATAAAGGCAATACCATTTACATGTAAGAGCTCTGTGGTTGGTTCGCTTCGACGCCTTAAGCCAAATTGATCCTTGGCCGATGAAAAGAACGAGTGAAAACGTATACAAATGCAATATTGCGATCACTATAAGCAATATCGATGCAAATACAAAGAAACCATATGCAACATTTCAAAAGATGCTCGAAAATCAACGACTTGAAAATAAACATTTCACAAGTAGAAAAGCGGCGGGAAAGTAATTCAGGTAATAAAAACAGCATGAACCATTTTTGTTTCAGCATTGACGTGTATCAAGAACCGCTTCTTTTGCATGTTTTATCATCTATATAGCGGAAATCAACATAACTACTTTCCCTCACCTCGGCCAATAAAGAATCCAAGTTTAAATGCTTTGAAAAAGACACATCACTTTCCCTGTGGACTTTCAGTTTGGGACAGTTCTTAGGCATGAAATTTGAGATATCTTCAAATCTTTCGAACTGAATGATTCACAAGTTTGCTCCTGGTCCTCCTGCTCAGTAGACAAACGGGTGGCATAAGTCACTTCGGTTCTACTATAATCCAAAATAAATGAATGCTGGGCCTTTAGCTGTATCGTACATCCAACCCCTAAAGGGAAAAACCGACTGGGATACTGTTTTTACGTTTACAAATAGAAGAATATTGTTGCGAGGTCCGATATCAAAAAAGGAAATGAAACTTTGTTTGTTTGCAATAGAGAAAGATCTTTCAATAGGGCGCTTTAAATTGGGAAAATCGGTAGCACTAATATAAAACTTATCTTGAAGGTACAATACCAGATCATGTGTCCTTTAGTGTACTTTGCAATTTCGTTACCACGTGAACTTTGATCAACAAAAAGCAGACAAGGTAAAGTGAGGTCAGTATTATGCCATCACAATCGCGGAATGGTCAAATGACTGATCGTTGGGCAGTGAAACGTGCATGTACCATTCTAAAAGGGAATTTACGCATAAGTCAGATTATTACATTTTTGCGCTATAGAACTAGAGGTAGTCAAAAACAAATAAAACCCCTGGCTATTTAAACAAACTTCATACAGGTTTTTCAGATGCACCCTGAGGCTAAACCCAAACATTTCTTCAAGATGAGATCTATATGAGTGCTACCGACCTTCCCTATTTAACCCTAGATATGGATCTAGGCTTAATTATATTTTAATACCAAGCGAAATTCAGTTGATTTTGTTGCCCTTTAAAGCACTTTAGGTTTTGGCTTGGTTACCGAGTGCTGCGTCGGAAAGTGAAATAGTCGTCAGAGACTAGAGTTGAGAGAACACAAGAAACTGGCCTAACCGAAATATTATAGGAAACACTGTGACCGGAAAAAAAAATCAATTGTTACTTTGACTTATGTTTTAATGTACACAAAAAGAGAGCTATATTGAGGCCTCTTTACGAGAACATGGAAAGCTATGTTTTATGTTCTTTATCGAAAAAAAAAAAAGTTTTTTATCTAATGTTTGATACACAAAATTATAGAAATGTTGCCCTAACCTACACGTTTTTACTTTACGCTACGAGGTGTGAAACAACTTAACGGATGTCACGCAATAACTCCCCTACGCGTTGATAATCGTCCTCCGATTTTTTAACTGGATTGCCAGTATGTCAATCCCAGTAGGAAAATGCGTCTCATTTGTTTGTTTTCTTTCTTTTTTTTTCCGTGTCGGTAAAAGTCTTGCCTGTCACTCCCCTGCTAAGTGGTGTCTTTGTGCATAGAGTCTTCTGCGCGTATTTTCTAAGGATCGAGAGGGTAGTGGAAATGCGTGCGTAGATTTATCTGGTGGATACAGTAGATTGATTAACTTAACCTGCAATGGCGTCCAAAGTCTTGTAACGCGAATGGCGTTTCAGTGGATCTTTAAACAAAATATACCCTTATGGAGCTCAGTAATGGAAAGTCAGTTGGATAAACAAGACAGGCAGTGAAAAACAAATATCTGGAATCTTAAAAGCGACGAGAAATGGACTTCGACAACAATCTATCACCCGTCGAGCCGAAATCAAAGTGAGCTGTATTTCTAATATTTTATTAAGTGTGCTGTTATGTGGAACACTGAAACCAAATGGAAAATTCTCTGGTAATTTATGGGTTCAACAAAGACAGAAAAGGAATCGAACACCTTAGGTGGATCTGTGATCTCTGTTGTCTGGCGATCGGTATTTATTTGTACTGATCTCTGAACAGTCTTCAGGTAAATGAATAGTTGGAAATGTGACAGCCAAGAATTATTTAGCGAAAGAAAGCTTGTCGTCTTTGTCTTCATTATTCAAGGAAAAAGGTTCTTCATGGAAACGGTTTGATCCTGAAATTTATGCAATTGCGGATGATAATTTGACACGATTTAGTTTCTTCTCTTCACGCACGTAATAAAATAAAAAGGAGTTTTTGCCTCTAATAGCAAATATGTTGTGTGTTTCAAAAAATATTTCGCTGGAAAAGGTGCCTTTATGAATTCATTATGTTGTGTAATATGCGAGCTTAACTGGATAGTTTTTATGGCAATAGTAAAGCATTTTCGGCTGTGTGGAAGAGTGGGACGGGGACGCGGGGACAGGGGACTTGGGGACTCGGGGACGCGGGGACTCGTCTCTTGATCGTAGCTGCGTTGTACCCCTGTTTTAATAAGTTTCTCATTTGTACAATGTGAAACAGAGGTGTAGTAAATACAATTATATAAAATAGTTTATTACTCGTCTTCATAAAAAGGTGACTTTCCTTATACTACTATGAAGTTACATAGTAGAGTAATTTAGGTGAAAGGAGGGGACACTTTTTTTTGCATTAAGTCCTTATTTGACATAGGCAACATGAACGAAACGTTGGTATGACCATTTCTAAGATCATTTTACAATTCCCCAAGTATATCGAAGCTTGAATATTTAACAGTTCTTCCACTTTCTGCGTCCTAACCTTTTCACTTTTAATTATGCATTTCACTCGTAGTTGTCTGTGTTATGTCACATTTCTTGACTGGAGATGTCATAACGCTTGTTTTTGAGTTTGGGGGAACGCTTACCCTAAAAAATTCCGACAACGTTTTGCTTGAAACTGCTTAAAACTACCATTAACGCATAATTAAACCTATTAATGCGATATCGTTCATTTTCATTGTTACCTCTATAGACACTTATTATGTGATTTTTTTTTTTTTGTTCTTTTAATTTTAATTTACCGTTTCCATTTCCCATTAAGATAGGAGAACCCGTAAGAATGTTCTCATTACTGGTGACTTCAATGCAAACTTGCTTTTAAACTCAGATATCTACGGAAAAAGGATGCGCCAGATCATGATTTATTACAGCCACAAGAACTTGATAAAGAAACCAACGTACACAACTGAAGCTACAAATACTTTGTGATTCTTCTAAAGTCAGAGATGCTGATGTTTTAGACTTTGCTATTGCTGACCACAAGTTTATCTATGCTGTTTACAACTTAACTGCAAAGAAGCAAAAATCCCTGCTCGCAAAAGCACAAAGCTTCAAAAATACAGATCAACTTAAAAAAGATATAGAAGACTTTCCTTGGTGGAGCTGCTCTACTTTTGAAGATATAAATGACACAACCTAGGCTTGGGACCATTCATTTAAGAACATTGTTAATTCTCATGTTCCCCATCGTGAAGTCAAGATTAAACAAGACTCCTTACCTTGGGTAAATAGACATATTAGGAGGGAAATGAATACAAGATTTAAGCTACTGAAGTCTTTTAAAGGTCCCCAAAGCTCAAACCATTTATGGACTAAATACAAAGAATCAAGAAATAAAGTGACTTACCTCCTAAGAAAGGCTGAAACTGAGCATTGGAGAGAGAATTCTGTGAATCCAGAAACTCAAAGAATTTTGGAAAACAGTGAAAGGCTGCACAAATATAAATAAAACAAAGAAATCTGCTGTTGTCAGAACTCTCAAAATTAACAACAATACTGAAGTATCAGATGACATTAATAAAGCTAAGTTTATGATCAATTCTTATTTTATATCTATTGGTGAAAATCTGTCACAGAAGCACTCTATTCCTGATGACTTTGATATACTGAATCATATCTGTAGAATTTCTCCTACTAACCTAATAACCGCTAAAAATGAAGATTTTTTAACGCTCTATCCATAGATATTTTTTCATAATTTAATATTTGCACAACAGTCAAATCACATAAATAGCAACGCACGCAGCGAATTTAGTCGCATTTACTTTTTCGTCGAATTCTAATGTTTAACACAGGAATTTTTAGTTATTGTGAAAATCTTTCTATATTCGTTAGCAATCACCCTTTCAAATTTCAGAGAAATCCACCGGTCCGCGAATATGTTACGAGTTTTTTTCAATGGGCTGTCAAAAGGCCAAGTGGATGTTATGCGTACTAGGGGAAGTTCGGGCTAGCAAGTTGCGCATTTTTTCACAAAATGTTCCCGAATCGTCAAGTATCACCACAGAAGAAAGAACATCATTTTAAAAGCTTATTCTACGCAAAAAGTAGGTTCTGGAGACATTTTTGAGAGTGGAAATCAAGTTTACGTGCATGATATATTTATGTTTAAATAAGTTAACACAACAGAAAGACGCTTACCTTTTGACACGAAAATGCTTTACTATTGCCATAAAAACTATCCAGTTAAGCTCGCATACTACACAGCATGAATTCATAAAGGCCACCTTCTCCAGCGAAATATTTTTTGAAACAAACAACATATTTGCTATAAGTGCCAAACAACCCTATCTCATTACGTGCGTGAGGACAAGAAACTCAATCGTGTCAAATTACACTCCGTGTTAAAAACGCAACTAAATAAATTTCCAAGGAAAGGTTACGTTTATACAAACGTTGACCGTGTAACACTTATATTTTAAACAGAGTTAACTGAATAGAGTGTAATGTGAAGTGCTAGATTTCAATCCCATATGAACCATGCGAGCGTTAGCCCTACAAATGGAAAATGGGCCCACACAAGGACAGAGAAAAACTTTGACCAGGGTGGGAATTGAACCCACGACCTTCGGGTTAGATCTCCGCCGCTCTACCGACTGAGCTACAAGGTCAGACGGGAGCAGGCCGTGGGAACTGAGGATGTTAAAGTCACGGCAATGAACATGTACAAGTACAAGGAAAGGTTACCTTTATACAAACGTTGGCCGTGTAGCACTTAGATTTTAAACAGAGTTAAATGAATAGAGTATAATGTGAAGTGCTAGATTTAAATCTCATATTAACCATGTGAGCGTTAGCCCTACAGATGGAAAATGGGCCCAAACAAGGACAGTTACTAGAGAATTTTCCATTTGATTTCAGTGTTGTACAAAACACCACACTTGTACAATATTAGAACTACAGCTAACTTTGATTACGGCTCGACGGGCGACAGATTGTTGTCGAATTCGAAGTCCATTAGTCGTCCCTGTTAAAATTCCAGATTTTTTTTTTCAGCGCCTGTCTTGTGCAGTATGCAATTGACTTTCCATTATTGAGCTCCGTAAGGGTATATTTTGTTTAAAGATCCCCTAAAACGCCATTCGCCTTACACGACTTTCGACGCCATTGCCGATTAAGTTAATCATTCTACTGTGTCCACCAGAGAAATCTACGCATTTCCCACTACCCTTTCGATCCTAAGAAAATACGCGCAAAAGGCTTTATGCACAAAGAAACCACCTAGTAGGGGAGTGACAGGCAAGACTTTTACCGACACGGAAAAAAATAATAATAAAACGAACAATTGAAACGCAGATTCCGACTGGAATTGCCATACTAGCAACCCAGTAATTATGAAAAAATACCTACGGATAGATCGTTAAAAAATCCTTATTTTTAGCGGTTATTTGATTATAAAAGATGCAACGCTTGACGAGAAATAATATTTTTGTTAATATTTGAAAGAAGAAAAATTCTCAGGAGTCGGGACGCAGTGAAAATGAGTTAACAAATTTGTATACGTGCGTTGAAATGTGATACGCGAGGAGACAGGAATTTTTCTCTCTGACGAATGATTTTGTCATTGTAGTGTAAAATGAAGTTTATTTGGGAAGGCAACAAGATTTCTTTAACTACCTGGTTAATTTATTGCTACGACTTACTAGTGCGAAGATTGTTTACATGAAACTCACGCTTTTTGCGAATTTTGATCGTCATGAAATTACATCTTTTGCGTGACAATATATCCCTTTACTCTAACACAAACAGTATTCTGATTGTAAGGGCCGATTTACACGGTACGACTTTGTCGCATGTGACAACGGCTTACGACAGGCCCACGACATGATTTATGATTGTTGTGTACGTCAGAAAAAATGTCGTAACATTTTAAAACATGTTTTAAAACGCTGCGACAATCGTAAGTCATGTCGTAGGCCTGTCGTGAGCTTGTTGCATGCGACAAAGTCGTATCTTGTAAATCGGCCCTAACAAACTTCATATTTACCCAACCATTTCTTCTGCTTTTGTGCTTGTCAGCATTGTGATTTGCGGTAATTCGCAAGTCTGTTTTTGTATGTCATACATGTTTAGATTTTCAATTACATGGCCACGCAACCTCTCGATTGTGTAAATAGTTTACCCTGAAGTCAAAATAGATACGTTTCTCAGGAACCCGACAAAGAAGGCTTCCTGACCCGACAGATGAAATGTAAATATTCAGTTAAACAAAAATTAAAGTTCAACAAAATTAAAAAAACCAAAGACGGAAGTTTCGTGGCTAAAAAGTACGTTGTTTTACTCTGAAAATATTCTTTGCCGTAGTTCATTCAGTTGACAGAAGGTGATCACGTGCACCTTTATGGTTGCCTAGCACGTGATCAATTTTTTCCTTTGACAAGTCATCATGACCTTTCGTTTATTCATAAAAGTCAGAGACTACAGTAATTTTCGTATTTTTACAATCGATTGTCATTAATCTTTCGATGAGAATTCGATTCAGAGTTATACATAAAAACTATGCTATTTTTTTTCCTTCATCTGTCTTTTTGCTTACCTTTTTCTGTTAACTCCTGGCTTTTACGGTACTCTTTGGAGCAAACGTAGTGTTTTGACCTTGCATTAGATCAGACTAACAAGAAAAGGAATTTTGAAGCGGAAAAAACACCTTCAGTCCTTTCTTAGTGTTTGTAATAAACGTTTGCTTAGTGCAACTGCAAGACATACTGGAAAACGTCTGTCAGAGCAATTTGCAGTTATTTTTTTGCAGATTATTTATTGAAAGAGAAAACGAGTGAATTTTACTCAAGAGCGTGTTTTGTTATCTTTAAACTGAATTTATTGCCAAAGCTTAAAAAACTAAAAGACCTCAAAATGGGACAGGACATTACAGAATAATTAAACGTGCGAACTTGTGAGCCAAAGGGCCTCTACTCGCGCAAAGTGTGGGTGACCCCTTAAATGGTCTTAAACTCTTTTTCCTACTCTCCCGTTCGCAAGAGAACCGCGCGAGATCAGCTATCGCCAATAAATGTTACTTTTCTCAAAAAATATTTAAAGTTAGGGGAAAAAATACATCACTTTAAAGCTAAGAAAATAAGCTTTCCAACAGCATAGAACTTATTTACAGACAACCGAAACATTTAAAAAAAGCGAAATTTGAACGGAAAAATTTAAGAAAAATAACACAAAAAAAGTTTTCCAGGCAAAATTTGGTCATTTTAGCGTTGATTCCAATTTTTTGGATGCAAAACTAAAATTTCCTTCAATTTATCTGCTTTCTCGGACATAAATTTGACCGAAACCTGATGAGGCACGAATATTTTTCGATGTTTTGGATTAGCGATGAATGCGTAATATGATAATGCGATAAAAGTGTCAAAATACAGTCAAATTTGCGTTCCGCTGCTAACGGCAACGGAAGAGATCGCATTACGAATAATTAATCTCTGTTTTTTCAAAAACCACCAAAATAACCGATTTTTCGACGGAAATTTCATTCCAGAGGATAAAACTATTTACTGGACATGTAATGAAGGTAAATTTGCTCGAGCGAAAGCGAAAACAAGCGAATATTTTGAGGGAAAACACAATTCTGTGAGATCGATAATAACACGTGGTGAAGACATCACAATCCTTTCCTCTATCCTTTCCGAAGCCTGTAGTGCAATTTTTTCTCCTCAGTAAACACGCCAACTTTCAGGGTGATCGTAAAAAGGACGCAGAGCTACGAGCTCTACAGTAATGATTTAAATTTGAATCGTTTTCGGGGGGCTCTAGGAACTGGAACGCTACAGTTCAATACCACCCAATTCAGTGTCTTCTTTTTTTCTGTGTAAAACGTACCACAGGCAACCCAGTGTACGCTTTTTTGGAGTGTCTAGTTCCGTTAAAATAGAAGCAAAGCTCGCAGAAAAAAGGCAGCACGAGAGCTTCAACTTTTGATCTTTATTTTTTTAAATGGAAGAATTAAAAAACAAACTCGAGCTCGTTTTCTAAAATCTAGTGATGTTGACATTATACAGCTGGTAGCAAACGCTGTCCCTCAATTGAAAAGAAGTCAACAAAATACGCTGCAACGTCTTTGAAGGTGAAGAAAGTTATTTCACGTGACAGTTTGTCACGTTTTTGTACACTCAAAAGGCAAATGAAGTTCATTGCAGAACCTCGCTCACCCACCTTACATTGCGCGGCCACAACACTTCAGTCGCCATTTTGAGTGCAACCGAAACTAGGATTTCTGTGACTGTTAATCGTTTTCTATCGGACATCAAATGGGCTGTATAATTCTGTTTTCCATGGAAAAAAATAAGCTATGTTTGTTTGAATTTATATTTCTATGCTTATTTATCTATGACTTGCTCTTCGCAACATGTTATCGAGTGGAAACGAAAGTCTTTGTTCAACCATGTTTTCTTGGAGTACTGGGTAGACTTTCATATCCTGGACCAAAATGGTGAGACAAAAGAACCAGTGTTATTTTGATTAGACCTTGTTGATTAGGTATTGTTATTTTTGCTTTGTTGTTTTGTTTTCTAGACGTTAATTATAACGGATACGGCATACGGAAGACAAGTCGGAGTACCGCTATTATTAACGACCGGTGATTCCTCTAAGACAAGACAACGTTTAACGGCTAGAATGATCAGAATCAATGTATTATCATTTCTGGAAAGTGGAGAAAACATTTCTTGGAATACATTCTTGATTCTGGTTCAACACAGGCGAACATTTGAATAATGAAACTGCGTTTCGTGGAACTGAGCAAGCTCGCGTGTGACATATTTTGATTTTTGGTCTGGAAAGTAAAAAAATACAGAGGTCAGCGTGCTTAATTTAGAGGAAGAAGAAATCTTTGTTGGATTCAACATCCGTTTGAAGATTTGGTAAACTTGAAAACCGAAGAAATTCTAGGAACGTAGAATAAATGCATTTCGCCTAAGGCTACAAGTGTGTATTGCGTGAGCGACAAATGAAACCATCTCTGACTACTCTAGGCATAGTTAATAGAGGGGAATGGTTTTGAAGCTCGGCAACATCCCCATTCAAAGGAGCAAACAAAGATGCCAAGATTTAGGTTGGAAATTCCGCGACCATGCATGAATTACGTAACCAACACGTTTCTCTTGGTTAGTTCCTCAGTACGGAGTAAACAACTATTGTGTTTTGTGCATGGTCAAGGCCGAAAAAATAGAACAAAAACATACAACAAATTAAGAAATTTGTCGGGTTTCATAACTATTCCCTCTATTAACTATGCTCTGGGTTGATACTGCTTATTGCTAACCGCTTGTATTATTAGGCAATATAAAAAGAAATACTATAATACTCTTTGTTGTCTCTCCAAAATTTTGCATGCATGTTTTTATTTTCTCTTGGAAATTATGATGATCTCAAGAGAAACTGGAAAATGCAAAATTTTGGACGGACAAACAAAGAATATTATGGTATTTTTGTTATTGGTTAATTACAAAGTACCGCGCAAGCAACGAATTAAACTAAATTAAACTGTGTCGCCTGTTTTCATTGCCAACTGCTTGGGTATCAAATAATCATAGGTGAGCGGATAAAAATATCTTGCATTTTCTCACAATTATTTTTGGTTTGGTCCCAAGAGTAAGACAACACCAAAACTGCTCTGTTGCACTTTGTAATAAAACTGTCGCACTTTCTAATACCTATGGAACTTTGTGATAATACTTGTCGCAATTTGTAATAACATGTTGCCTCACTTTGTAATAAACTGAGCTGTTGCACTTTGTAAAAACAAATTGGCCGTTTTCAGACTAGAGACAGATGATCCGTCTACGGATAAAAATAGACGGATTACCCATCTAAAATTAAGACCGCTCCTTTTCACACTAAGACGGATTATCCATCTCTAGTGCGGCCATTGTCGCACATTATAACATATTTTTAAATTTCCTTTGAATGGCATGTTCGGTTGAAATTGCATACCACTTAACTGCTTGAGAGTAGTGATAGGGTCTGTTGACGCACAGGGACGTCACGTTGCTAGGGACGGACCTATCAGCGATCGTTCTGGAGTCACATGACGTGTCGGAACCTCTGTCCTTGACGTCATCTGTCAATCAGAATTTGCCTTAGCAACCAAAATCAAGATCCTGGATGTACAAAAAACACTTATTTGGATGACGCCGCGCCATTTTCCACGTGAAAAGTAATTTTACTAACATGGGAGAGAAGCGACAGAAGTTCCTCCTAACAGGGTCGATGAAGATATAGAACGTCCTGGAACGGGATTGGTCGAGAAGGGAATGATGTCATGGTTCCCCCAAATAAGAAAAACAAGGCGGGAAAGGTCCCAGACCCCACTCGGACAAAGCGAAACAAGAAGTTAATCAAGCCAACTAAAACAGGTTTAATATACAAGAAGAAAATGTAAAATGTCACTATTTACACCATGTACAAGAAAAGCAAATATCGAATGTTCCTTAATGGCGTGGCAGGCCGATGAAGGGATCAGAACACAGCCATCCCACCCGTCACGCGAAGAAAAAAAGGCGATGCCCCTCAACTTTAATCCTAGTCGAGACGTCTCGGGCCCGCCAGGGACGAAGTGTCCGCGAAAAACTCGCCCACTTTATTGCAAGATCCCACCGATTTTGTCGTTTGTATTGAGCGGCCGCACGAGCTATTGCCATGTCAGGGCCGAGACTGTGCTTCTTTATGTCCGTGTTTATGTGTGTGTTTGTTTGTTGTTGTTTTTGTTGCTTTTTTTTCCTTTTAGTCATGTGTATTAACTAATAAATTAAATAATAAATTAAATAATAAATTAAATAAATACATTTTTAAAAAGAAAGCATCGGGGCCGGGACATTCTAGGACCTCATTTAAAATTTGCTCACTCCTAGCTTCCCGGTCCTGCTTCTCTTCCCGTAGACCCTCCGTTCGATCTCGATTGGTCCGCATGCAGACCAAGACGTTCACCGCCGTATCGGCGACCTTCTCATCTACAGGAAGAGTCTGGAGACGTTCGGAGAATCGGATAGGTACAGGAGGTGATGGAATCAGTTCATCCGAATCCGCCATCACGTCGGAAGCCATGGACGATGATAGTCGGAGAGTTTCGAAGTAAGAGACAAGCGGCCGTCTCGGACAGGTCTGAGCACGACGACGACGACCTGGAGGTAGGTGGAATCGAACAATCTAAACAGGTCAAACCCTCTCTCACATGAGGAGGTGTGGGAGGACGGAGCCCATACTTAAGTACGAGCCATCCGCCACCAGTGACATCGATGACGCGGGACAGTTGGGACAGTCGAGCGGCGGTGGCCATCCCTTCGAGCAAGGACGAACACTGACGTTTTAATGCCGTTTTTAAAAGATCCCGATCACACCCCCTCACAGCTATCGTGCCCGTCGGACGGAGGAGATTGTATGAGGCACAAAGTTGCTCCTACTGGCGTCTCTTCTGTGTTTCCCAAAGTCTTGTGCCCTTTAGCGGAATAGTTCACGATAGTTTCGCCTGGCATCGTCGCCGTTGTTCTTTGATTTTATCGTAACGTCTGGCACGGTATTTCCTCGCTTTTTCAAGGATTTGTTGGTAATGAGTGTAGGAACACGGTCGGCTTCGTTCGGGATCACTCTCCCGTTTTTGCTCGCGGAGTCGTTCTCGAAGTCTTTTCGCTGTGATTTCACGCCACCTCTACGCATGGGCCAAAAGATCTTGATAGTCCTCGTGCACAGACAAAGTACTCGTCATCGTTACGAGTTCAGCTACCCGCCATTTCCGAGCTTGGATCAAGAGATCCCAATGCACTTCGTGCACTGCTAGGGTTCCCGTCAAGGTCAAGAGTTTGTGCTGATGCTGGACCCGATCTTGTCACCATCGTTCTTGTTTCTTCTCATTGATTTGGTCACGATGCTCGCGACGGTAATGCTGGAAGTCACGCCGAGCTTTTTCACGGATTTGCTCACGATGTCGTTTGCAGTACCAACGCTTCCGTTACAGATGCTGTTGATGGCAGCTTTCTGTCTCTGGGTTCAGGTAAGCGGAGGAGAAGGTGGTAAGACGTCGTTTTGGCATTTCTCGCCGTCGTTTCTTTGGGGCAAGCACCTTTTCGGAACTCACCTATTTCCACACCTTGACTCTAGCACGACACACTTCAAGAGAACTTTACTCACCCGTCAAGCCTTTTGAAGGATGATCCCAGACCTCTGTGGTCTGAGGGGAACGCATGAGTGGGGGGGGGGGGGGGGTATCCCTCTCCTAGACCCCGTGATCCCAGGATCGGCTCCAGATTGGTCTGTGCCGTTAAGATAAATGGGTGCCCTTACACCCAAAACCTCAAACTTCAAAATGGCCAGTCCCTGGGTTAATCTGCCGATCGAATTTCAAGAGATGATTTTAGATATGAAGGCGAAAAGTAAACATCACAATAGAATGAAATTCATCGTGAAAGAGCTGGGTGGGCTGCGATACTGCCCACGCATGATGTGCCACGTCATTAAGAAAGGGACGCACCCTCCAGCCTTCTTTGGATTGGTGCAGTGTTCACTATGTGGGTTCTTCCACATCGCTCAAGCACAGTGATTTTATCTGTCTCCTAGAACACCTCACGATTTTTCAACGCACCTTCTATGTCCTTGTTCCAGAATTGAAGTCGCATCTCGAGTGTCTCCTTTGCCATGGACGTTCCTTGGTTCCATGTAGCCGATGTGGTTATTACCACCACACTGACGATCGGATATGAGTTTTTCCTCTAGAACGCCTCGGCATCTGTACGTGGTTGGTTCATGCCATTATACCAACTCACCATGTGGTAGCACTCCTAGAAAGTTTCGATGCTCAAGGCCTCATTTACTCCTCTCCACAAATGAATGCAAATAAGAACGTTGATTTTTAATGAGAAAAATCGAGTGTTACATGCATTCAGGAACAAAACGAAAGTGTCTGTGGTGTGGCTTGGTGGACATCGGTCGTAGAGGGGTGGATAGTTTCTGGGCTTCCAGGAAACTCGGGTCCGTTCGTGATTCACGTAGTGGGTATCGCGAACCCATTCCCTCTGCCCCGTCATCCATTGCACAAAATGATAACATTCCACTTTGGGGAAATGATGACGCAATAGATCTTGATGGCGGCCATAGGAACCCACTGACGTGAGACGTGGCAGTTTGTTGAATTTTGGACAAACCAAAGGTTCTAGGTCCATGCTTGAAATTCCCCAGATGGTAAGCCATCGTCATTCGATCATTCTGCCCGCTTTGAAAGCCACCAATGGACGCTCGGGGGACTTGTGACATCCGCCGACAACTTACTGGTGACATGGTCCGAACTGTGTGGGTATGGACAATAGTACAGTCTGTGGACGTGTTGGGTACAATAATAGGCCGTCCGTCGATCTTTTGGGGAGAGATCGGGCCAAGGTATGGAGGGCTTGTCATGAATCGAACTCGTATGTTACCCTGTCCAATCGCACCAGCCGAGTTCTCGAGGAAGGAATTGATCTCCCATACAAAATCCTTCCAAATCCACGAGAAAGCACATTTTATTTAAGAGGAATGTCTTCATCGTCGGTGTTGTCGAGGAGAGACATGGTTTCGTCATCTTCTTCATCTCGGAGGGGCACGCGGAGGTAGTCGGCCCATCGGAAGAAGAGGTCGCACAAGATATGATCCAAGAGTACGTCTTAACGCCGACAGCACATCTCCAAACTCATGGGGTGATGGTTTGGGTCGTGAGGTTTCTTTATGTATCCTCTAAAAATCACGTGACGGGAGTTTCACTGACCTTGAACGACCTTGACGCCACCTTCAGGAACCAAAGACCGAGCTTCCATTTGTTTTAGTTTCTTCCAGTAGTTTTCCATTCATGACCATTACATGTTTGAGATCCAGATAAAAACGCGAGACAAACTTTGTACGTTGTCAGTTGTCTTCAGAAGAAGAAGATGAGTACCTCTTGGGAGTACGGAGACCTGTCGGAAGAAGAAAAAAGAGAAGAAGACTGCCAAACGTCCTTGTGCAAGTAAGAGAAAGAAGGAGGACCATGCTGTACACGAGGCAGCCGAACCGCCCGCTAAAATTTACAAGGACGCCCTCCAAAAAGCGGCTGAGCAGTCTAAGAAGAAGAACAACAACAAAAAAAAAACAAAAAAGAAGAAGAGGCCGAATTGAACCAGGCAGCTCAAGATTCGGATGCAATGCTGGCGTCTGTGCCGTGCTTGGACGATTTTCAGTCCTACGAAGAGATGGTGGAAGCTTTGCACCTCCAGAAGGACTTGTGGTGGCGACGCCTGTCCAAGTGAATCGGGAACCGTTGCCACTCGGATCTTCCCAAGGCTCTTGGAAACTCTATGTAGGAGAACATGTGCCGTAAGGTTCTTATAGCCAAACCTTACGGCGCCTGCTCAATCCTCGTGCTAACATGACTGCACCAATTAGAGACGCTTTTGATTGTTCTTCAAGAAAGCCAATGAGAAGACACTTTGTTTCACGGTTCCCGAGAGCTCTTCTCTCCCTCAGTTAAGAGAAGAGCTCTGGGGTCGAGATTGCCAGCAGAGGAGAAGGTGAAGCCCTTGGTTATACCCCTAGAGCCGGTCGTGGACAAGATTACATCCTGGCCAGCCGTGGGGACGACCACCGCTGTGGAACCATCCCCAGACCTAGCGTACCAACCTGTCTTGTGTCCGTTTCACGACATGCCTTTGAGCGAGGGACTCTCCAAGACCAATGTGCCTTACGTGTACTGCCAGACGTATGACAAGACCTGTCCGTTTTGGGTGGTGGCTCACAAGAAAGCCTACGCATGCTCAAGTGTAGTAAGGCTTGACCACGCTAATTATTATGCATATATTTATTTGAAGGGAAAACATTTGTCCAGAACCTATGAAACTTGGCAAGCAGTTAGTTATCGGTATTGTTATAACGTTTCCAAAATGTTCCGTACCACATTCTTGTCACGTGATTCGAATTCGACTTATAACAGTTATATTTTTTACTCAAAAATGGGGAACATTCACCGGCATTATATCAATCTTGTTTCTTGATTATTCGATGACCCCTTCTAAGGGCTTTGTCATGCCGCCTTTTAATAATGTCCACATGTTAAGAGCAATGAACAGTTGCGGAAAATAGTTAACGTGACATGATAAACATCCAAATATCTTGAAAGGTAAATACGAAGTACCACATTAAAAGGCGGCATTCGGTAGGCCCAGTTGTGCTAAACGTGTTAATGCCAAATGTTTTCGAAATTTTGAAGTATATATGTTCCCCATTTTTGAGTAAAGGATATAAATGGATTCATTCAGCGGTCAGCGGTCAGCATGAGAGCTGGACGTGCTTTAGCTCGCTCTCTCCTTTTTCTATTATTTTCGACTTTTTGGGGCGTTAGTGTTTCATCCAACATCGCAATATGCCCGCCGATATTTAGTGACACTTCTTTTGGGACTGTTGGCGAGTTGGACATTGTACTGAAGTCCCACTTTTGAACTATATTTTTGTCAAGTTTTGTTCGACTAGCGGCCATCTTGGCTTGTTTAAGCGTAAGAGGCATTTCTTCTTTCGTAAAATTAGCTATTATAGCAATTCACCTGCCTCATTCCAACTGGATAACCTGTCGTTATGTGGGGATATTCATCCGAATCCTGGTTATGGCAGTACATCGGCACACGACAACACTACTGGTGTTAAAAGAAAGCAGCCCACGTGGAAGCATCCGTGTGGAC
>NC_090888.1:48796756-48816756 GCF_036669925.1 Montipora capricornis | reverse complement strand
AATATTTTAATTATTTTATTTGTTGATTTTATAGATCTTATTATGTAAAGCGCTACTGATCTTGTAATTGTAAATAGCGCTATATAAGCAATCCAGATATAAAATTACAATAAATATACTACTTATTACAAAAAAGCTATATTAAAAAACGTGTAGTATTAATAAAAATGTATTTACAAGTAAAAAAGTGTCGGCAAGACATAGTAATAAAAACAAATGTCATATAATGACTATAATGCGCTATATAAGCAATAATTTATTATTATTATTATTATTATTATTATATTATTATTATTATTATTAAAAGACCCTGTCATCGGCCGATCACGTGATTTTCAAACACCCAGAAAAGTTGAGTGTAATAAATTAGCATGTAATAATAAATGCAAGTAAGGCCCGGATCATCAGCAAAAGTTTACACCACAGTATGGCGGAAAGAACCCACAAACTGTTAGTGCTCAGTCGGCTTGGTTTGGCCCTGAATCGCCTTAAATTTCCTTCTTTTTGTTTAAAGCCTTTTCAAGTGAAGTGCATTGAACATATGTTAAATTGTCCTGATTTAATAGCCGTTCTTCCCAGTGGTTTCGGTAAATCACTGCTGTTCCAGCTCCTTCCTGACTTCTTGCCAGTCAAAGGTGAGAAAAACATCGTACTCGTCGTATGTCCCTTAAATTCCATAATAGAAGGTGAGTTGATGGTTTTGAAAGATAGAGGAGTTTTTGCCGATGTACTGCAGCTTGTCAGTGACGACTTTGCAGATTGTGAAAGTCTATTCTGTTCAGAAAAAGACGATCCTGATAGGGAAAACTCTACCGTTGCCGCAGAGTTGAAGTTAAAGAGTCCCAGTTAGAAATTAGTGAAAGGAGACATTCAGATTTTCTTCTCACACCCAGAACACACTTGGACAATGTGTCCTAATGATTTCTGCCATAGCATCAGCTGGCTTTGAATTCAATGCTCCAGTTATAATAGCTCCAAGGTTGTTTTGATCATCGTCCTGATGTTGGGAACCACGCAATGGTGTTGACAATTCGTCGGCATTGTTGGCTATTGAAGAAGGGTCAGCCTTTCCCACGAACTCTTGCTGATCAGACTTGCTGACCTCGGTCGATGTTTCTCCGAACAGAAGTTGTTTTGCTGAAGCCTCTCCTCTACTTTTGCCAGCAGAACGTTTCGCAGGCTGTTTACAAGATGGCGACAATTCCATGCAACGCTTCACCGAACAGTATTGTTCAAGCTCAAGTTTAGTTTGCATATTTTGACACTGTTGTTTGAAGTCACATAGCTTGTGGATGAAAGCTTCACATTTTCCACAAATAAGCATTGTAAGACAATCACCGTCGACGTTTATCGTTATCGTGATCCCAGTGCCAGATCTTGGCGTGGCTTGGATTGACTAGTGTACTCACAGGGAACCCACACAATCTGTTTGTGTAGCCGATTGTTATTTTACAGTAAATGTACTGGATTTACCTTTTGCTTCACCTATAGCGATATATCGTTAACTATGTATGTAAATCAATGATAAATAAACGTTGAATTACCTTACCTGTGGTTTATATTCGTCCTTTTACTTCAAAAGCGGTTTTTTGAGCGATTTTGAATGAATTTGAGTTCACCGTTGACTGTTCCATATATAAGAAGGACAAGGGAGGAATCCTTGTTTTGAAAGGGTTCCAGCGCCGGAGCGATTTTTCCCCCCAAAATCGCATCGCTCCGCTTTCAAACTTCGCAGCATAATGGTCAAAAGATTCACGATTCTTCTCGTTACCTTCCAATCGAAAATCCATCCAGACGCCCTGGAGCTAGCCCTCGAAGAAAATCAAAATCCCACAGTATTCGAGTGACCGAAATGCGTAGCAAGATCCATACGTGCCAGCCACAAACCGTCCCGCTGATTGCCCCTTTCTGATTGGACGACGTTAGACAAGGCTGGTACGTATGGATCTTGCTACGCATTTCGGTCGCTCGAATACTGTGGGATTTTGATTTTCTTCGAGAGCTAGCTCCGGGCCGTTTGGATGGATTTTCGATTGGAAGGTACGAGAAGAATCGTGAATCTTTTGACCTTTATGCTGCGAAGTTTGAAAGCGGAGCAATGCGATTTTGGGGAAAAAAAATCGCTCCGGCGCTGGAACCCTTTCAAAACAAGGATTCCTCCCTTGTCCTTCTTATATGTGGAACAGTCAACGGTGAACTCAAATTCATTCAAAATCGCTCAAAAAACCGCTTTTGAGGTAAAAGGACGAATATAAACCACAGGTAAGGTAATTCAACGTTTATTTATCATTGATTTACATACATAGTTAACGATATATCGCTACAGGTGAAGCAAACGGTAAATCCAGTACATTTACTGTAAAATAACAATCGGCTACACAAAAAGATTGTGTGGGCCCCTGTGGTGTACTAAGCGTAAGAGTATCAAAATAATGTAAAATTTGTTTTGGTTTTGGGGGGAACGGGTAACATGCCATTAAAATAATGACAGAGCTAGTATTTCCAGGCAAACAACAAGGAATTCACAGATGCTGGAGATCCCGCTGTGTAGGACTGCCACCGAACAATGAACTTTCCACTTCAGGACTGTTAAGCTTTGGAACTCTTTACCACCCTCCTTTAAGCTGAAACCGACACTCAATGAAATTAAATACTTTTTAAAGAAGGAATTAATCTCAAATTTTCTTACTTCTTAATTAATTTAATGGTTGCTATAAATTATTAGCCTGAGTATTTTAGATATTTGTATTGCATGTCTATTGTTTCTCTTTTTTGACATATTTTCACTTCTTTTGTAATTCTAGTATCTTTATTCTGAAAAGCCCTATTGGGACGAATAAAGTATGTATGTTCAATCCAAGGCGCTAGACCCAAAAGGAAATCACTAATGCAAGGATTCTTAAGATTCAAAATACTTCAAAATCAGTTAGAGAAAAATCCTGCTTCCTGTTTTAAAAAAAAAAACAAACGCGGCCAGATACGTTTGTGACAGCATGCTCTTAATATTGCTTATCTTTTCTGATCTTCCAAGCGCGCCGTTTTTTCGCTAGTGGCGAGAGATGACGGTAAACCTTTGACCTCTTTCGTGATGGTTAAGGGCGAGTGAAGAACTAGCCCAGAGTTTCCAGCAGAGAATGAGTTAGACTGCGAGCAGTGTCTCTTTTGCTCAAAAATCCGCCGAGAGGACGTGATATACAAGGGGAGAAGCCGCGAGCCACGATTAGCGATCAGGTGTTCTTTTCTTTAGACAGGAGCGAAAAGGTACGCCTGATACAATTTCTTAACGAATCGTCTGCCGCCCACCCGTCAAAATAGTGTTTTCCTGTGTCATGCTATAAATGTGAGTCAATCAGATTTCACCGGAAATTACTTGCACGTTGCGATTCAGGAAAGACGACGAAAACAAAAAAGAACTCTTGCTAGAATGTCTGCGAAGTCAAACTTTATCCATACAATCAAAGCTATTTCTGCAAATCCCGCTTGACAGTGGGCGCGGTTTCTCTGTTCAAACTATCAAGGAACAAGGAAAGTCGAGATAAAATCGCAGAAAAAGCCGAATCCTACATGTTATCAGGGGGCAATCAATAGTATGATACACTTTATTTAAACTCGAATATTTAAGATGCCAATAAAAGATGCTATTATCTCTGAGGAAAGAGGACTTTGAGAAATTCTAGTTTTCCAGCAGCAGCTTCTCAAGTATAATTTTTTCAACCATTTGTTCAGCGTTTCCGTAAACAATATCGACTTTCTCTGAGAGTCAACAAGCTCGGCTGATTTCCCGATTGTCGTTCTGTTTTCACCAGGACAATTTCGGCCAGATAAACTCGGAAAAGTCCCGAAATGCAGTGAAAACAGGGCTTCTTAAGTTAAGCAAGTGGAAAATGCATGCTGTCTTCACCAGAAAAAAAAAAAAGCGATTATCTAGCCTATATGACCGGACATTCACGCAAGGTTATACTACCTCGATCGAGAGATGGTACTGGTAACTGCCGCAGCCAATTGCAATGCGCGTAATGACAGACGCCTGCCAAATACGCTGGCAATATTATTCACCAAACACTGGTATCACGGTTAAGTTTGCGACACAGAACTTTTGAAACGGCAGACGAGCTCAACAGACGTTATTTGTTTTTATTTATCATTCCTACGGCCTTGTTATATTCTCCAGTTTCTCGGCCTAGTATGTCATACCTAGTATGTAATGGCGTCGCCGTGCGGAACGATTTCCCACATTACAACATTTCGTTTCGTCGCAACATTAAACGCATTCTCAGGTAGAAATGCCTTCTCCTTTCCGTCAATATAGCGATAATCAATCCAAGAGAAGTAATTAAAAGCGCTTCCTACCTACGCTGTTTTTTAAAGGGAACCTCCACTAAAACAACAAAATAACTTTAAACCACAGAACATAATGTTTACAATTGGAATTGCTCAATCTTTTTCCAATGAAAGCGTTTGTATTCGAGAAAAATAAATTCTAAAAACGCTTATTTTGGCTTTCAAATTTCCCGGGCGCCGCCATCTTGAATAATTGTGACGTAACTTGGTTGCCCTATTGTTCCAGAACAATCGCTCTTTGTATCAGAACATAGGGCAACCAAGTTACGTCACAATTATTCAAGATGGCGGCGCCCGGGAAATTTGAAAGCCAAAATAAGCGTTTTTGGAATTTATTTTTCTCGAATACAAACGCTTTCATTGGAAAAAGATTGAGCAATTCCAATTGTAAACATTATGCTCTGTAGTTTAAAGTTATTTTGTTGTTTTAGTGGAGGTTCCCTTTAAATTTGCGCGCTTTTGGAATTTGAATCGCCTGGTTAGCGGTTAAATTCTGGGTTAAATTTCCTTGTGAAAACAGAAGTCACATTTAATTAGAGAATGTTGGTCTGTAAACCTAGAAAGAGTGTTCAGCTAGTTAATCGCCCTTGTGAAAACACAACCTTTGGCAGCACTAAGTTCTATTCAGCTCTCTTTGGATTGAGAACTTGTTGCTTCCGATTATATTCCAAAGGACTTATCACAAGTACAAACGTTTTCGAGTCGGTGGAAGAGGAACGATGCATTTTTTCTGTAATGTTTGGGATTCACTGTAAATATAGTGAACGCTATTGCCAAATCCCATAGGAAGTACAACTATAACGTCTTCTTCTAGATAAACCATTCTTCGGATGCATTCTCTCTGCTCTTCCTTTAAATATTTTTGAAAAAAAACTGAAGTCGAAGCAACAGCAGCCTAAACATCATTCCCGTTCAAATCCTTCTCGGCGGCCATTATAACCAATTTTACAAGAAGTATGATTTGCAATTCTGCAACCAATCGGAGCGATGCTCCAAGAGCTCTATTGCTTTTCGGCCAATCAGCGTAAAGTCCAGATTTGGGACTACGAGCTACCTTTTCGCACCCTGTCTAAAGAAAAGCACGCCTGATCGCAGGTTACTGGTCTCCCTACGCCCGCGCTACTCGCGGCTCCCGGCTTCTCTCCTCGGATATCACGTTCTCTCGGAGGATTTTCGAGCAAAAGAAAGACTGTTTGCAGTCTAAGAATGAGTTCCCTAAGATTAAATACTGTAATGAGTCATTCCGTGAACGCTCATTGCTTTGTGTCGATATACACAAACGTTTTATGGAGAAAATGGATGTCCTCCCGTGGTTATATCGGAGTTCAGGCGTGCGAAGCGCGCCAGCGGAGCACCATGGGAGCACCATGGGTATCCATGCGAGAAATTTGGGTTATGACGTCACGTACGATCGTCCGCACAGACTCTCGGGCTGGAGGTGGGCAGGCACGACAGTCTCTCGGGACGGGAGTGTTCGGGCAGTTTAATCGCGTGGCAGCGTTGCATTTGGCAACCCGCGTTTTTTCGGCGGGTAATCATATTAGTGACGAGCAACGCGATAAAGAGAAAGACATGAGAGCAAGCACGATAGAAGAGGCGACGAAATTTGAGACATTTAAGCGAACAAATCCTCGAGAGAAGACATAATTTCAATGAGAATGAAGTTCAACGTAAAGCTCAGAGAAATAGAGTGAGAGACAAAACATTATTTACAACGATCAGCTTTCAGGTAATGTTTTCCTTCTTAATATATGCCTCGCTGCCCCACATATTTTGTAAAACTAGCTAAAAAACAAAGAAGGCCTGAAATGTTTTGCAATTCCGTGTTCACAAAGATTCTGACATATTTCAACAATCACATTTATAGGCTTTTTGTGTGAAATGGATGTCCAGTTGAGATTTGCGTGTGTTTGACCATGAAATTGAGTAGGCGAATTTTCTACGCCTTAGGCTGACCTTTTAAACCCTTCCACGGTTTTTGGCGTCATCTTGGTATTTTGACCAAATTTGAACCACTGTAGCGCTGCTAAAAAAGGACGGATTTCTACAGTGATAGTGTCTTTTAAAAAGACATTTATACTGAGATTAATTTCGTGAAATGTAAAGAATAGATTCAGACTACAACGACCATAAACGAATTCTTAAGATTCCATACCAACCCTTTTAAAATTACCACGTTAAATTGCCGCAAAATTAGAAGCAACATGAAAAGATTTATTATTCGAATTTACGGACATCATATCTTCCTTAATGGCCTTATTTTCTGTTGAATGAATGAATTTGTGGACTAACTTCTTTCACCAAGTTTGAGCTATTACTGGTGTACTGTTTTGTCGTTCTCGTTCTCTTTCTGTCTTCTTTCGTTTCTGTTCTTCTGTCATAGGCCGTCCAGGCATCTTGCAACCTTGTTAGATTCAAAATTAAACATCTTAAGATGAGACATGCCAAAAATTGCAATTCGGAGCAAAAAGCAGCACAAAACAAATTAAAAATAAACAGTCAGCGTTTAGTTTATATCCCTTCATTGGTTGACTTGAATAACTACGTAGCCACCAGTGTGTCCTGAACACAGCTAAAATATGTCAAACCTTGATTGAAACCAGCGAAATCCAGGAAAAAAATATTTTCCAAACCGTTTTCTACCTGAGTACGAAAAGCGTCGACTGGGAAGAGCTTGCCAATGTGACCAGTATCATAGTAGTTAACAGCATACATCTATTGACACCTGTCAAAACAAGATATCTGCCGACCAGTATCACATGACCATAATCGACGGCTCAAGCTTAGAGCCCTCCGAGGTCAGCTTTTTTTTTCGGGAAGTTGACCGCTGACCAGGTACTAGTTTCCGATTGGATTGTAGGCTCAACTCACGTTAACTCGCCTAAACATATACGAGGCTTCATTTTTCGCGCGCCTTCTGTGGCTCGACGCGGATACAAGGCCATACTACATCAACTATAGTTCTTACACAGGCAACGCTTTTGGTGTTCATGTAGAAAACGGTTTGGAAAATGTTTTCTTTCGGCATTTTTCGCTGGTTTGAATACAGTTTGACATATCATGATAGCTGTGGTCCACACTGGTGGCTACCAGCTATTCAAGTCAAGCATCGGATGGATATAAACTTACAGCTGAGTGTTTATTTTTAATTTGCTTAGAGCTGCTGCATTGCAATTTTTGGTATATCTTCAGAAGCTCTGATAAGGTTACATCATAGTTATTAGAGGGAAATGGTTTCGAAGCTCGGCAAACATCAGAGGAGCAAACAAAGATGCCAAGATATATGTTGGAAAGTCCACGACCGTGCACAATCTTTTGCAGTTTGCGCTCATACACTATGCATGAATTACGTATTAGCCAATTGCAACACGATTCTATTGGTTAGTTCCTCAGTACGGAGTAAAAACAACAATTGTGTTTTGTGCACGGTCAAGGACAAAAAAGAGAACAAAAACAAAGAAATTTGTCGGGTTTCATAACCATTCTTCTCTATTAACTACGGTTACATGATGCCTGGAGGACCTGTGACTAGAACAGAAACGAAAGGAGAGCGAAAGAGAACGGCAACGACAAAACAGAATACCAGTAATAGCTCATACCTAGTGCAAGAAGTTACTCCACAAATTCTTTCCGTGGGCACTAAACTGTTTGTTATTTTTAAAAAGTGGATTAATCGGTTTTTCCTTTGTTCAGGAATGAAAATCGATTTTTTTATTGTCAACTGAAAGTAAATAACAATCATCATCTGTACTCTTTTGGACATAAAGAAAAAGTTGATTTGTTTGTTTGCTTTGCTCTAAAATGCGGTCGAACAACTTGAGTGTTTTTTAATCCGTTTGCCCAACTGGTTTTCGATGTGCTTCGACAGTGACAAGAAAATTTTGCTCTTATGTTATAAACACGTAATCGCCATGAGTTCTCGTAAAATTCAGTAGGGGGAATTTCACTAACTTGTTTTTTTCAGAAGTTTGTTTGAAGCATCTAAACGATATTAAGTGTTGGAGCGATCTTGTTTGAAGTTCGTCCTTTCTTGGTTGCATTGCCGTATTTTGCCGATCCTTGTTCCGAGCCAACCTGCCGTGTTTCAATGAAATACATCAAAGTGTGAATGATCTCGTTTTCAGAGATAAAGTGGAATAAAGTACATCAGTAAAACCCTTCTTTGACTTTCAACTAATTTTTATTTATTATTTTTTTTTATGGCTTCTAATTTTAGCGTGATTCCAATTCGCTGGCTATCGACAGTTGACTCTGAAATGACTTTTTTCCTTTTCTATTCGCTAGCTGAGGGCGTGCTTGTTTTCTTTTAAAACTCATGCGGTTCAAGAACAATTCATTGCCAAACTGGTGAATTCCAAAGTAAATTTCACTCGAAAAACTGATATCGTACTCATCGATCGCTTCGTAATTCATGCGATATCGGCTTTTAGCGTAAAATGTATCGTGGGATTCACTAGTTAGGCAATGAATTTTTCTAGCAGCATCCGGAAACATCAAAACGCGGACAATTGGAAACCTTTTATTTTCACTACCCTACAAAAAGTAAGAATAAATAACTAGGGAGCTCCGCTTTTAGGCTTGGCTAAATCTATATATTAGAAAGTTTATGAGGAGGACAGCTTTTAACCAAAATTTCAATATTGAAAGCTTTCTAACCTTGTGAAATCCTTGTTGAAAATACACACATGCAAGCCGCCATGAGGTCATCTGATCCCACTTTTCTCTCGGAAATATGAATAACATGAACGGTGTTTCGTCCCTCTCACCCATTTGAGCAATTTATGTTGCTGAACAAAAAGGCATGACTGGAATACGAAGAGGAATCTCAACAGCTTTGCGTGTTCAAGCTTCCCGCAAAACTTCAGGTTGAGATCAATGACGTCATGTATAATCCAAGATGGCTGCCTGCATGTGTGTATTTTTAACAAGGATTTCACAAAGTTATAAAGCTATTACAAGATTGAAATTTTGGTTAAAAGCTGTTCTCCTCCTGAAATTTCTATTAATAGGAAAAAAAAAGGATTTTCATTTTGGAGTGAAATTCTCCTTTAAAATTGCGCCCGAGAATTTAAAATATGAACCAAACGTTTCGAGGTTACTCCTTCTTCATCAGTGGTCTGAAAGCAACTGAAAAATGCGGATGCAAAACAACGCTCAACTAAAAACAAAAACAAAAGTCGCAACGATTCGCGTAAAGATGGAGCGTAGTTTGGTGCATTCCTGATTGAAAGTCTCAGTTGTGGAAGACTTGAAGGGCATGCGCATGGCGCACCGTTGTTTTGAGCAAGCAATCTTTGCAGCGTTTGTCTGTGTGGCGTTGCTGCATTTCCAAAGCCACTGCGCTCCATCTTGAGACGACTTTACTATCCCATCACAATGATCAATTCCACCATTAATAAATTTATTCAGCACATTTCATCGAATGGGAGAGACACACAAGTGGAAGCGTTCTGTGAGTAATCCTCCCTTTCAATGATCAAACGTCAGCTAACGCGGTGAGAAGACAAATACGTGATCTCAGTCACAAGATTTGCACGACCAGTGTTTATAAGCAAGAAATTGGAGCAGGTTCTCAAGCCAAAAGAAATCAAGCCTTCAATCGTAAACCACTAGTGAATTGCATATTCATTTTCATGAGAGAAATGCATAACTGAATCTCAAGAAAATTTAGAAACGAATATTGGCATAAATTGCTCTGATACTGATGTTGAAACATAATTATTGGAATCAGTCGTTTCCCTTCATTCACGTTTTTGTCAAACTAATACGTTTAGTTTAGCAGGGCTCGCGCCGCCCCTTACTCTGCGCGGTCCCTGTTTGTTTGTGTCTTTGCTTCCACTGGAGTCATGTTCGCTAATAGAAGTCATCGACACCGTCGGCGGAGTGAAACACTCCTCATCATCCGAAGATTCGTCTGCCTGTCTCGAAGCTGCTGCAGGAGGGACGTTTATTTGTTCGTGTCCTTGGTTGTCTCCTCCATTAATCAGAGGTCTTTGTTCTGCTTGAATGTTTCGTCTCCTAACCAAGCGAACGATGGCAATAATTGCAATGAAAACAAATAAGATGCCTCCAGCGGCGATAACAACTGATATAACGGTTTTCTTCCAGGAAGGGGCATCACCTAAAATATGTCCACATTGAATCAAGGCTACCGTCATTCCAAAGGAAATAAATGTTGTTAATGATGATTTTAAACTTCTCACGATGGTTGAGTAATTTATTGCATCAAAGAAATAACCAACATTAACCGTTTTCATCTTTCCAACTAATTTTTAAACGTTTTAAGAGCCTTTTTACAATTGGCAATATTATCCTCTCTATCATTGAACATTGCAATTACTATCTGTATTCCCTACACCAGTGCTCGAGCTCAGAGCAGACGAGTTTCATTATTTTCTGCTAAAATTCAAAATTTTATTAGCTTTTCACAACTTTTATCAGCTTTTGCAAACCGTTCTAGTTATGAGTCAAAATCAGAAGAAATCCGAGCAATCCAAGAAAGTTTTAAAGGAAATCAACTTCTTATGGACAAAGAAGCAGAACATAAAGCTCAAATTAGCTGTCTGCCTGACAAGATTGAAGGAGGCAAATTGCCGACGAAGCCCGAAGGCTCTTTATCTCCTGAGAAGAAGAAATCGATTGAATATCTCAGTGACGAATATGAAGATCTAATGTCGTTCAGAAACAAGACAAAAAATTATTTGAAACTTGCAATTGAAATGCTGGAATTGGTTGAAAAGAAGTGTTTAGAGTTGACAGCAGCCATTGAAGCATTCGAAGCTTTCGAAAATTACAGCTACAGAAATAACCTGAAAATAATGGGACTGTAGGGACATGCAGAAAGAGAATCTGCCGAACAGACAGCTGCCTTATGCCTACGTCTTTTCCGTGCACTAGGAGTCGAAGATATCTCGATGTTGGATATTGACACCGCTCATCGTGTTCCCGATAGGCAAGCTTCAAACAAGCCCAACGCCACTACATGTAAATTTACGCGGTGCTTGGCGAAAGATAAGGTGATTTCCAAAAGCGTTGTGTTTCCACTCTAAAGGCTAGTGATCTAGAGTTTGAGGATGATGTGTATATTGACGACTTTGCGATGTATGACTATCTTTCACCGCGACTTCAACTACTCCTGTACAAAGCGAAAAAGTCCAAGAATGAAAATCATTTCAAGTTTGGCTGCTGCAGCCTCATTCCCAGGCCTTAAAGCGCTCAATCGCAAGAAGCGCCAGACTGCAAACTGGTCCCTGATCGGAGAGTTGTGGTCCCTGGTCCCTATCTTGGTCAGGGAATAAAGACACCATTCTTCCAAAGGCTTGGGAAATCAATGGGACGGAGCTCTATCGTAAGACAAAAACTCTGGTTGCTTTGTTTTTTCATTCATTGTTTCGTTGCTCCCTTTTGTTTTCATTGAAGTCTGGCTAAAATAAAATTATTTGTTTCAAAACATTAAAGTGCCATTGGTATTTACTCACGAGGAAAGGCAGTCTTTAGTCAGCTTAGATTCCGAAACATAAAGTATATAAAAGGGAACTCTTTGGCAAAGCCATGGATTAGCTCATGCTCCCTTTTGCCTTAATTGTTTTGGCACATGAACAGTGCACGGTGCTTCGCTCCATCTTTCACGCTTGATCGCTTTACAACTGTGATGTGCTTATCTTCTCACCCTCAACGAGTGATTCTAATTTATAGGAGCGTGCATGTACAAAATTGTCATTTCAATTGACTTCTTGTTCCGTGATTAAAGAATTTACAAAACAAATACAGTATTAACTTTGTTTTCTCCGTTTCAGTTATGACTTTTTCGGTCTCAATGTTTAATAGTTCTTTTTGTTTCGAAACGAAACCTATAATAATAATAATAATAATAATAATAATAATAATAAAATCTTTATTACCGTGTCAATGTATTTAGTTCATAGAGCTAATTGGGGACTCCTACTATTACAAAATTAATAGAAACTATGTACAGTATCATAATAAGTATAGCTGATAAACTATGCATTAAAAAATAAAACAAATATTTAGATAACATAAAAAATGCTTGTACAATGCAGATAACTATAAAAAAATCACGTGCTGCAAAGATTGCAGCAGTTGCCACTCTCTTCCACTAGGCTGGCCAGGTCAACTCTACGGATATCAGTTTTAAAGATGCTAAGGCTTGGTAGTTCACGCATACTATTTTCTAATTTGGACCAGATATATGGTCCTTGATACCTAAGTGTGTGATTACCATAGCGTATAGTATTAAATCGTGGTATTTTAAAGTCACTATTCCTAGGGTTATAACGAGTTCCCTTTCGAGTAAATACCTCAGATATGTAGCTAGGTACTAGATTGTTCTTTAATTTATACATTAGTATTGCTATGTCCTGTAAGCGTCTATTATGAAGCGTAGGTAACTTTAAGAAGTTCCTCATATGTCTCTGTTGTTGTTTTGAAGGGCTCGCTCTTGGATGCGTTCGATTTTCCGCCCATCTGAAGATTTGCGAAAGTTCCAGAATAAATGACAGTATGTTAAATGTGGCATTATAGCTGTTTTATACAGTATGCGCAAGCGCATGAGGACTCCTACTTTCTGGCTGGCTTTAGTGCATATTTCGCTGATGTGTTTTGTAAAGTTAAGGTTCTCGTCTATATTTACTCCTAGTAGCTTGATTTGTTCAGTTTTCATGATCTCGTCATTGGCGATGGTGAGAACGCTGCCCTTCTTATCTGCATCTATGTTTCTTGGGTTAATCGTAAGAAAATGAAACGTTTCTGGATTTGCCAAGAGAAAGTTGCTCCTATACCATAACAATGCTTGTTGGCCCTCAGTCACTAGAGTAGATTCAACTTCTTCATAGGTTTCTCCTGTCACATATAATTGGTGGTCATCAGCATAGAGCGTAAGGTTTGAGTCTGGGATATGAAATGCCATATCATTATGGAACATGTTCCAGAGGAGAAGGCCAAATGACGATCCCTGAGGACAACCACGCTCCATAATTCTCCATTCACTCATGTGGCCGTCTATTTTTACTCTGTTTAGCCTGCTATCAAAAAATGATCTAATCAGTTCAAGTGAACTGCTATTAAAACCGTAGGCATCCAACTTTTTTAGAGTGAGTGGCTTAACGAGTCAAACGCCTTACTCATGTCAGTAGACAGTATTGTTACCAGCTCTTTTTTGTCCACTGACAGTTCAGGGTGAACTATTTACACAATGAGGTAGAGTGGCCAATCAAAACAGAGCTTGTAATTGGAAATCTAAACAGCTACGAGAAGCAAAAACAAACTTGTTAACAAGCGCACCTGAAGTATCCCAAATCATAATGCTAACAAACACAAAAGCGAATTGAAGGAAATGGATCAAAAATAGGACTTTTTGAATATCTGAATGATTTAGGGTTAGATTGAAGCGATATATTGTTGAAAAATCCCAAGTTACCTCTTTTCGTGTTAATTAGTGCTGATTAGTAATGTAAGTAATCTCCGCACTAGTGAGTCTTAGCAACAAATTGGGTTAACCAGGAACCTAGTAATTGCTATGGTTCACATGTAACAGATGTCATAGAAGATTCACGGAAAACGGAAATTGAAATGTCATGCAGTGATATTTAAAGGTAAAATAGGTATTTGAAGACTTAATGCTTCGATGTATTGCGGAAATGAACAATACAAGTATCTCTCCTTCTCTTTAATGGTTAATGGGCATAATCACATCGACTAAATTGATCAATCGAAACGGTTAGAAAAACAGACAAGGTCAGTAGTACCACCCTGCAATTCGCTATTTCCACAAATGGGGGTTATTTGCATTAAAACAATTCATATCCAGTTCACTGAAGCATATAATACAGTCCCAAGAGTAAATGACTTGTATTAATTTTATGCAAAGAACTCTCCACAACGTATTGCATTGTGGGAATGGGGAAGTAGTGAATAGCTCCGATAAGCTGCCTTTATCTATTTCAGTGCGCGAATTATAATAGTTACCTTTCAAGCTTGTACATTGTATTTTATTTCTCGGCAGTTTCAATGACATACCAAGTGATCCACACTACAGTATTTTGTCTTTTCTCCTGCCCTTACCCTTCTGGAAACGAAACACTCTTTCTTTTTGAAATACCGGTAGTTTTTTGTTAATATTTGTACGAACATATGAAATCTGGAAATGAGTAACACTACGCTCCAAGTTTTTTTGTGAGTTCCTCAGCGCCTGCATGATTTTCGAATAAATGTAAGAAAGAAATGGGGGTCGATCTGAGTCAGTACACATCAGTTAAAATACTCGACTATTGCTGTCGCAAATTCTGCAGGAGACGAAGGCAAACTACCTATTGGCCGTTGGGCGCAATAAAGTTGTCCATTTAATAAGGAAAGCTAAACGTGATCATGATAATCCGCAACTTGGCTTCTTCTCAATTTTAATCTTGCAAGCCATCTGGTTGATGGAATAAGTTTGATAGTCATATTGATATTGCTAACTTGCTCATGTTGTCAATATTTCTTCCTTATTTGTGCTTAACAAAAACCCAAGTACGACTCCAAACTGGGGTTATCTGAAGGACTTCGCTAGGCCCAAGCTTCCACTGGGAGTTTCTTTTACCATACCTCCAATCACATCTGTCTTTGTTCTTGATAGTCTTCGTCATCTACCCACTGGAAAAACCGTAGGCTTAGATGGACTTAGTGGGTATTTTCTGAAATTATCGGCTCCTTCTATTGCGTCTTTTCTAACAACAATTTTTAACCTTAGCCTCTCATCGGGCTCTTTTCCTGACCTTTGGAAAAAGGCTGAAGTATCGCCTAAATTTAAAGAGGGTTCTCTATTTGTCCGCTCTAATTAACGACCCATTTCTGTTCTTGCTATTCTCTCAAAGATTCTTGAACGCCATGTCTACCTTTCATTTTATAACTTTCTTACTGAAAATAACCTGCTCTCCGATTCCCATTTTGGCTTCAGAAAGTCTCGCTTTTGCGAGCTTGCTGTTACTGATCTTATCGATCGCCTTCTCAACAATATGGACAACAGAGTCCTGAATGGGTTCTTGTTAGTCGATCTTAAAAAGGCGTTTGACCTTGTAAATCATAGCATTCTTCTTTCAAAACTTCAAATCTATGGCTGTTCATCTTCCACTGTTCAGTCACTTCTTCTTATCCCTCTTATCGTTTTCAATGTACTAACTTTAAAGGTACACTATCTGACACTCTGCCTGTATCTGTCGGTGTTCCGCATGGTAGCATTCTTGGTCCTCTTTTCTTTCTATTATTCGTAAATGACCTCTTTTTATTTTCCCCACAGAACACTACTCTCACTTTGTTTTCTGATGGTACTCCAATAACTTAATCTAGCTCTACTATCCACTAGTTAAACGCTCGCTTTAATCGTGACGCTTCTGGCGTGTTTGCATGGGCTAATGTAAACGAAAAAAAATTCATCGTTTAAATGATCATTCTCTTAATGTCATGATTAATGGGAAGTTAATTGAACAAGTTCAGCATGCTAAACTACTTGGTGTCACTCTTGATTGTCATCTTACATGGGAGAAAAATATCGATAATATAAGTTCAATTGTCAACAGTCGATTGTCTCTCTTAAGAAGGATCAAACCATTTCTCAATCATCTCTGTGCTCTACGTTTCTTCAACTGTTGTATTCATAACCTCTCTATTTATTTATTTTAGGTTTTTCGTGGGTTGTTAATTTTTTTTTGCTTTTTTTACACTATATCACATACGGTTGATTACATAACTTACATACAGTACTTAAAATACTGGTTACTTACACCACTGTCAATAGGCCATTTCCGAGTTCATGTCTTCCTCCTCTTCAAAGCGAGTCTAAGTGCGAAGTTTTTGTGATGGTAATTAGTTCTACTTTGCATATGAATGAAAACTAATTTTCATAAGAAAAACTTTGCACCTAGACTCGCTTTGAAGAAGACGCGAACACGAACTCGGAAATGGCCTATTACAATACTATTCTTACACTATTCGCATCCTTTTATTTTCTTAATTGTTATCATATTACAGTGACACCTAATATATTCATGTATTTTTTCCCTATATGTACACGCTTAATTGCACTTAAATACTAAATATGAAATTAAATATTAATCAACCATAAACATCAGCAGCATATAAAATTAAAGTAATACGGCCTACATGCGATAAAATTTTGGAAGTGCTTTTTTTGCAGTCGCAATCTCTTTAAGAATTTCAAGTTTTCCGGGAATAAACTATAGAAAGTTTTGAAAGTCTAAAACATCTCCGCGAAGACTTGTGCAGAAAATACAATTACCTAGCTCGCTATCTGTTGTTCGAGTGCATGGGGCAACTGTTTTAGTTATTTATTGTTCGCCTTCAAAAACGTGCCGCTAGCTTGCTCCTTGATGCCGACTTCTCTCAACCATCTGTAAGCTTATTTTCCAAACTCAAATGGCTTCCTATTTTCGACCTTATAAAACTAACTATAAAACTTGTACTTTTATTCACTATTTTTAATAATCCTGATGCTCTTGTTTGTCTTAAACGTGATTCAATTTCTTGTCTTAAGTTCGTTCAACTGGTTTGCGCACTAGAGCTTGCGCTTTTAATCTCCAAGTTCACTACCCACGGTCTAATTCTAGAAAGCGCGTTTGCTTACTCTGCTGCCACTCTTTATAATTGCCTTGACACTGATCTTAAGCAAATAGCTTGTGCATCTCCTCCTTCTATTATTTTTTCATCTAGATTAAATAATTTTAAGCATAAACTCTTTACCCTATTCCTTAAGTTTGCTAGACATGTTTCTCATCTTAAAGAATTAACGTGTTATGAGTGTCGTTGTTTCTCTTTATTGTAACTGTATTAGAAGCTAATTAGTTTATAGCGCCTTATATCTATGTTAAACCTTACATTTGTCTACCTTTAGTTTCTCTTGTAATAAGTCGTATATCGCTGATTAGGGATTGTTTTATGTGTATTTTGTACCGTTGTTAAGGCCGTAAGGTAGATAACTCATTGGGTTTATTACGTCACCTTCGTTAAATGAAGAATATTGTATTGTATTGTATTGTATTGTATTGTATTGTATTGTACCGGATCGGACCGGGTCGGACCGGACCGGATCGGAACCGATCGGATCGGATTGACAAAATTCGGACCGGATCAATGACAAAATTCCTGCTAAAAGCAGAAGGTCACCAGACAACGTGCTGAAGAGGGGAAAAGTCGAGTTCTGCGCCTATTCCTTTTGTGTAGTCGTCTCCTCATTTATTGAGATTCATCGGAATCTTTTTTTCCAGAGGTGATAACAGATTCCGAAGCGGAATTATGAAAGATACGATGTGACAAATTCTCGTTAATAAGCGAATTGACTGAGTACGCAACGGTCTTCTTCTTCTTCAAACATGAAAAATGACAACAATTCTTTACTTTACCCAAGTCCCTGACAATTGTACAATAGCCTGGTTTAGCAACAGAACAACCCATCCTCTACCCTTTTGGACTGTGATATTCACTTGACGCCAATCAGTCATCTACGTTGCTTTTCTCGGGGACGTTTTCATTTCTACTTCGGTGTTGTTTACATTTTTTGCGACCTCTGAACTCCAGTGGTCGTTTTAGTTGATTTTGTATTGGTTTGGAGAATACGTTTCCAGTATTTTTCTCACAGAAGGAGTTTTTTTTTACTGGTTTGCGTATTCGGCTTAATCACGGCGCTGTCTTTTTTGTTTTTCTCAGTGTTTTGATATAGTTTACTGCATTGTATCATAAGAGTCCTTTTGGCTATTTTGTTCTTACGTAGACCTCAATGTTGTTTGTACAATAAACGCGGCTGGGCAGATGATTGGTCGGCTCCCTCCTTCTGTCTCCAGTGTTGATATAGGAAATATTTTCTATTCGGCTGAGTGCAGCGATAGAGAATGAAAAAGCCAGGGACTGGGGTAAGGTGAAGAATTGTTGTCAGTTTTCATGTTTGAAGAAGAAGGCCGTTGCGTACGCAGTCAATTCGCTTACTAATGAAAATTCGCCACATCGTATCTTTCGAGACTACTAAGTAAGATGCCGCCTTAAGTAGACGCGAAGACCCTCGCAGGGAAAATGGAAAACGCGGTAACTATCTTTTACGAACTAGTAGAAGAATTTGAAATAGCCTTTTCAGTGAGGCCGTAATTAAAAACCCTAGGGGCAGCATTCAGTCAAGTGGAGACTCAGTCAAGAAGCAACAAGAAACCATTTTAGACAGAATGGTTGATGAGGAGGAGGAACCTTTGTTGACAACAAAGAAACTTGGAGACAAAGTAAAAGCTGATTTCCTTCAGATTGCCTTAAAATCTGCTGCTTATCAAAAGAAACAAGATTCCACTGAAACGTCTTCAAAGGTCTCTGAAACCTTGAAGACCTTGACAGCTTCAATGTCATCCATGACATCAGCAGTGACGAAAATGGCGGACGCCTTAAGGCCAAAACCAAACTCTAGTGGTCTGCAACGATTACTGGTACCAACATGGGACGACAGTCGCAGATCCTATGCTACCTGGAAAAAAGAATTCAATCATTGGATGAAGAAATACGAACAAGTTAAATATGAACAACTGCAATCGTTCCGAAATGCCTTCCCGAAAGGATTGTGGTGGTCTGATCAGGTAAAACCTTGTAAACCATTGATAGCGCGTGGAAAATATTGGACACAGAATTTGCAGACAAAAGTAAACTAATGGATGAACTACTCGAAATAAACAGCCATAAGCCATTTCTTATGTCTCAACTTTTTTTCCAAGCTGGATCCCAACGATAATTACCATTTTGGACGATAAATTAAAAGAGAAGGTGAAGAGGAAACTGTCAGTAACCTCATCACCTGGTTGCACGTAGAAGCAAGTGTTCGTTCAAGGGATAAAAATAACACCGTGTCCAAAGACAGAAAAGAGGGTCGCCGATACAGGACCCCAAGAAAAACAGAGAACAATGCCGCAAGTGGCGAAGAACCCGATAAGAGGCTGATTTAGCAACAGAACGAGAACGTCAGTGGCGACGGCGTGCGCAGAAAAAACACCAATGAGAATTCAGAATAGAATAGACTCCACTCTTTTCTTCTCTATTCTAAATTCTCATTGGCAGTTTTGCTGCGCGCGACGTCGCCACTGATGTTCCCGTTCTGTTGCTAAATCAGCCTAATAACGCATGTCCACTTAACTGTAAAACTAAACATCACCTCGCTGCCTGTCCTGTTAACTATCAGTCATAGATGGGAGATTGTAAAGCAATTTTGGCGATGTCGTAAATGTCTTAAAAGGCACCATACAAGCAACCGCAGGAAACCAGACGGCTCAACAAGCGACAAATACAGAAAAACCACCACCGTTCTCTTCACAATGAAAAGATTGGCGAAACGAGTTCAAATCTAAATCCAAGAGCATCTCATTTTCAAAGTCAGTGCCAGGTCCCCTCGAATGGTAACATCCAAGAAAATGCTGTCCATCACAAAGAGAAGTTAGAGCTGATCACTGGTTTCTGCCCTGTTCAAAAAGTTGGAGTCATGAACGGAAACGGGTAGTTTGTTGAAGTCCTTGCCATGTTAGACTCTGGAGCCAAAACCAGTCTTCTCGCGAAGAATGCAGCCAGACGACTTGGGTTGAGTTGAACAGCAACACATCTGACCATGAATTTGGCTGGTGGGAAGA
>NC_090888.1:48774256-48791756 GCF_036669925.1 Montipora capricornis | reverse complement strand
CTGTTCCCATTGGTGTAAGCAGCTTAAAGCGCGAAATTTGAATTTCAATGAAAAATGTAATCGACTTGCCGTCTAAAAAAATTAGATTCTGTTTCGTAGAACAAATCATTATGCCTTCAAAAACTATGTTTGTAAATATCGTCAAGATTCTATGCGCCATTTGATTGGCGCATAGAACAATGCCCAAATTTGGCCGAGAGACAGAGATCAAGGGCATAGGGAAGAAGAAATCCAAAAAAGGCTTTTTTTTCATTTTTTTCTCATCTATTTTCGACATTTTCCGATATTAGCCAATCAGATGCCTCGATTGGAGTGAAATTAAAAATTAATATTTCGCAGCTTCTAAGTACTTTTGCCGCTGGGCTGCCTGCTTCTTAGCCGGACCATTACTTAAAGAAAGTACGGATTCGTCGCTAAAATAGTCAAACAAAGCGCAACGCAGTGAACTAATTTTAACAAGTTATAACTCTTTTTCCACAGGGGGGCCTCAATCGGATACTTAGAAATTTACGTAGAAAATTATTGGCCTGTTTGTACGATTTTTTCAAACATCATTGTTTAGTTTGTTTAGCTCGATTCTCTGTTCATGCCATGAAATATAACTGTTTGTTTCTTTTTATATATTTATTGCACCAAGATATATTTGAAGTTCTGTTTTACCGTTAATCTATCATTTTTCTTTGAGCTTTGCGATCGGAGCGCTTTTTTAAGTTATAAGTTAATTTCAACTGTGACAGTGCGACGTAGAGCGCGGAGAAAGACTTTTTGCAAACCAGTTTGCCCTGTTCATTTTCAGACAAAAAAAAGCAGAAGAAATAAATGCGTTATTCACCGGCTTAGGTCTGTCCGTATAGAGAAAAACTGTGCCCTCGGCCTTGAGTACGTCCCTCGGCCTGCGGCCTCGGGCCGTACTCAAGACCTCGAGCACAGTTTTTCCCTAAAGGGACCTCCCAGCCGGATAGCATATATGTATATACCAAAACAGTGGATAGCGTTGAACACGCGCGCTGATTGGCTACTCAAACTCCGGATATCCATTGTTAGTATATACTAAAACAGTGGATAGCGTTGAACTTGCACGCTGATTGGCTACTCAAACTCTGGATATCCTTCGCTATTCACCTCCGAGCAATTCGCACTGAATTCGCGCCCGAAAATGTTGTAATCTGTGCAGGAATAAATGAGTTAAAATCATCTTTTTGTGCTATCTTATCTCACCGTTTTAGTATATACTAAATCAACTATTCACCTCAGTGTCGGTGGCTAGTGGTGGATATTTACCGAGCCGCGAAGCCGGATATCCCTTGCCATTCACCTCCGAGCAATTCGCCCGAAAATGTTGTAATCTCAGCAGCAATAAATCAAACACCTTTTTGTGCTATATTCCTTCACTCTTCAGTATATACTAAAACAACTATTCACCCCAGTGTCGGTGGCCCGAGCTGCGAAGCGGCGAGGTAAATAACCACCACAAGCCACCTCAACTTCGATGAATCGTTGCTAACTATACATCGCGTGTAAATATTGGTTAAATACCATGGGTGTTTCGAGTTTTGTACCTGTTGTAACCAAATTTGGGGATCGGGTTAACTTTTTTACACCACGAATTCTCACCGCCCTTTCTTACTTTATTCTTTTCTATGTAAACATATATTTGCCGGTGAAATCTTGGAAGAACGTGTTTAAACTTAGCACCACTTCTACCAAAAAAACATATTTACTTACTAGGAGTTGTCACCGACGATCTTTTTGTAGGATCTTCTGGACACCCATCTGGACACGCGCAGTTGTGCTTTAGACAAAATTTCTGATGAGAAGGTGCAAACAAACCATTTGAATTTGAAAGATTTCAAGTCATGTTTGAGAAGCTCACGAATGTGTATAATTTACCTCACCAGCACAAGAATTAGAGTATGATTCGAAAGGTACACATCATAAACAATTGAGGTTCCAGCCAAAGAGCTGAATTAAATTATTGATGACAATTCATTTTCAAGAAAACGACTGTTACGTGGATCTATACGATCAAATGACAACGTTCCATGAATTTTTAGCTCACATTTCTTTACCAACTCCGAGGAAATCCGCTTCCTCGGGTTAATAATGCAAAGGCGAAACTTTCTCCGAAATGCTATTCCTTCGTACTTAAATGCGTCACATACGTTTTTTCATCTCGCGGCGAATAAGCGTTTTTTTTTTCCATTTACACGAAATAAGATGACCAGAGCACAGATTCAAGTATTGAGTGATTTATTATAACAGCATTATTAAGCTTGTATTTGATTATATAAATCTTACAAGAACCATGAGTGTTACAAAGAGAGTCTTTAGAAGGTTTTAAAAGAAGGCTGCAAGAATGATTTTGAACGCTGACTTAATGACCCTCTTTGGTTCATTGTTTAAGCGTTTCATATTGTTTTCTTTTTGTGTGAATGTCAAGCTTTAGGTTAAAAGGTATCTAATTTCTCGTAAAAGGGTTTCATGGAACCTTCCATCGTACTCGGATGGCTAACAAATACTTTGCCGTCAAGGCCTTTGGTGATTGGTTTCAAAATTATTTTATGTTGTCATTGCATTGACAATGCAAGTAGATTGAAAAATTAGGCAGCAAAAAGCAACGGACAAAAAAAGAGAGTAATGTTGTCATCCTCCTCATTTTGTTGTATTAGACTCGGGAAGTTCTTCTGGTTCTGACTAGAAATAAGCATCAATGAAAAATATTTTTGCTAGTTTAAAAGTAACTTTTGCAAGTATGGCTGCAAAAAACATCATTTGGAATGGCTGGATTGGAGTTCTGATAAGAACTGTTTCAGGATAAACAGCAAGACCGGTTTCGGAAATCTGAGCAGTTTCATTTGTCAGGTGCTCTATGGTGCGCGGAAAATAAGCGGTGTGTAAGCCGACATGGCCTGCTCATAGCAGACTAGCCGTCTTTCTAAGGTTAAACAGTGATTTATATAACAAGAAACACAAAAAGGTAATCGCACTTCAATTTAATTTCATGTGCCCTCTGAACATTGAGGAGACAAGCTGTAGTCGGAAGAAGTTTTGCTGCATCAACACAAGATAAAACATCCTCCCACTTGCCTTACGACTGACGGATTCCCTTACTGGTTTTGAAACGCTTCATGTGGAACTGTATTCTTAGCCAAAAACAATGCATTAATTATTTTTAGGCTTAAGCGTCAGTGCTTACAGTTCCTTTCTGTAGATAGTTGGACTTCTTACGTTAGCACAATATCGTCCTTGTTGTATGCTCTCTATTGTTTTATTGTAATTGGTCGATAGATAACTCTCGTCATACATTTATGGTCCTATACTTAAAGACATCAAAATTAATTAAATACTCTTCGTCTTGATCAATGCAAAATCCCGAAAAAGAATTTTGCCAAATGACGATAATTAAATGTAATGTTCTTTTAGTTTAAGACTTACCATAGCACCAGCTTTAACATCTGTAATAACTGTAAACTCCGCATCTTGAATGCCTTTCCTTTCGGGATCGCATTTTAGATGGACCTCAGAATGCCACTGGCTTCCTTTGCTAAAATGGCCACAGATTGCAAAACGTTATCACCTTAATAGCGGTGTTCGTCCATTGTTAAATATTTTAGTTCATTTTCGTCCATTCTTAAATGTTTTCGTCCTCCATGACTATCTACTATCTTTTGCGGCCACATGTGGTAGACAACGGCTGTCCTATGTTCTCAAAAACAACTACATACAAGGAACGAAACAAACAATAAAAATGAGATAAATAAAGAAATACTTACGTATACACCAATTTCATTGTACGTTGAGAGGTATGGGCACACCTTGCACTTTTCTGAGATCCTATGTCCCAATAACTTGGGTCATTAGTCCACCTGCAAATCTAAAACACCAGACAACTTTAGGATATAGGAGCCTTTTGCACAAAATATGGCTAAGTTGAGTGCGGTTTATAATGGCCAGTTGAGAAGAAATATTATTATTCACAGTGTTTTCTTCGTAGTAGGTAGTACATACATAAAAAAATTATCCAGTCGAGAAGTGGCTGATCACAGAAAGGTAGTGCTAAAAATCCTCTATCATTAAATATAAATTATTTAAGTACAAATATTTCAAACTCTTAGAATCGTCTTAAGTGAGATGGCACTTTCAAGACTTGCATTGCCGCCGTGGATGATTTTCTAACGGCATCTGTTGAGGATGACTGTCAAGAACGTCAAGACACCAAAACCTAAAAAACATTAAGGATCTCTTGGATTGACGCCACCTTCATACGTTCCCAAACAAAGCAAAGTTGCTGGGGTAAAGAAAGATTTAACATAAAAACCAAAAGGATTGTATTTGTCCATCAATGTGGTCGCGAAGTTCTCAACTAATTTCAGCTTTACACTCTCGTCAAATATCGCAGTCAGGGCACACACGATGTATGATCAAAATATTGTAGTTCTTAGGTTAATCAGCATCAGCAAACTCAGTAAAGAATTTACTTTTAGACATTAATTTTAAACAGTAGGTGGTATTCGGCCCTAAAACATTTCTCACAATGCAATTCTCGATGCCCGTTGCTTGATAATCACAACTTACAGCAACATCACCTCCGGAGCAGTCTCCAAACGTCCCCAACGTAAATGATTTGCATGGATTGTAGCTGTACCAATAGCTATCCTTTGCTTTTGCAGTAAACCTGTTGGGCAAATATAAATTAACTGTTCATGGATAATATACTTTCTATTTTCTTAAAGTTGACTAAAATGTCACTTGCTTTAATCAGTGGAATTTCTTTAAACAGAGAATGACGTAACTAAAGAGGATTTATTTAGAAGAGCCGTAGACCACAGAAGAACATGAAAGGTAGGAATTACGACAAACGCCACACAGGCGGTGAAATTTCACAACACTGGTGAACACAACAATTTCATTGAAACGTGTCGACAAACTTATGATGTGCTCTACAAACCTTGGACTTCCCCCTGATTTCGCTAGGCTCGCTAAATTATAAATTCTGTGCTGGCTATCAAGGCAAGCGCACAGAGAAACTTCTGACATGTTGGGAAAAGGAAAAGGCTGGTCTGTTGTATGGTTTCCATTCGCTGGTTCAAACTCAAGGAAACCAAATAGCAAGGTCGAGCACAAAAGCCACCTGATGACGCTTAGTGAAGCCATAGTGCAGCAAACGCTGGAGGAAGAGAATAATGTTAAATATTAAATATCAGTATTTACTTGCAATGCTTTTCGAGGTAGTGAAATTAAGGCAGTGCAACTTCTGAATTATGTCGTCAGTGCGGGGATAAGGTCAGCTAAATTCGTGGAAAATCGACAGGATATAGACTGAGATGATCAAAGCTGCATCAAGAACACTCATGTATTAGTAATCGCTTTGCTTCTCCAATTACCTAACTATATTAAAATGTCCACTTAAAATTAGGCACAATAAAAACTGAAGAGACCACATATGACAATTCACGTGAGGGTTTAACTGAATGTTCTATTAACTCTGGAACAAAGCATATTCTTGCTAAAGACCAAGCAACAATTTGTACACTGAAGAAACTATGAGCAATAGAAAAAAATAAATAGAGATGCAGCCTAAGACACATCTCTGACATCATCACCTCGGAGGACCGATAGGTTAACGCATCACTGAAGCTTGCTGTTTTTCGCTGTGTTAGGAAGTCGCTCGAATCGCGAAGAAATGAACTTCTAACATGTCTTCAACTGGGTTGTTAATTAACATAGCCAAAAAAACGTGACCTTGTGTTTCGAAGTACACTCCTCGCGACACACAAAGGAAGTCTTGAATGCTAAAGACACTATGGGCAATGTAGCCAATAAATCATGAGAGATGCAGCCCAAGACACATCTCTGACATCATCACCCCGGCAGACCGATAGGTTAACGCCTCACTGACGCTTGCTGTTTTTGCTGTGTTAGGGAAGTCGCTCAAATCGGGAGCAAAACAACATGAACTTCTAACATGTCTTCAACTGGGCAATTGTTAATTAACATGGCCAAAAAAACATGGCCCTGTGTTTCGAAGTACACTCCTCGCGAAAAACAAAGGAAGTCGTGTATGCTACTGAGGAATTGTATTCGAGTGCGACTATAAACATGCTGAACCTGACTGGTATAGATTTCGCGGAAATTGCTAACGTCACCGAAGCACGGTTATCTCCTTTATACGCAACTGAAGTTTTTAACCCTAACTAACCCTAACCCTAACCAATTAAAAAGTTGTTCCTGGCTGAAACGTTACTGAGAATTATGGAAAACAGTTGGCTGTAGTGATCGCAGAAACCAGAAATCAGCTTCTTGTCGTATTCACTTCCGGTATCGCTTACACTGCAACATTTTTAGCCTTGACAGACCATGCGTAGTGCAACTGGTATTCTTCTTGTTACCTTGACTTGTAACTTTCTTCAAATGGTTGGATTAATGATGCACTACCAAACAGAGGTAGCAACGGTGTCCAACTTTGTTGCCACTAAAACTTAAAGTAGATTTTTGAGTTAATAATGTTGACTGAAGACATCATTGTAATTTCAAGTAAATTAAACTCGGAACTTACGCTGAAACGTTGTAATAATTGAGACTCTAGCGAAAGTTATCATCTATAGGTGCCAAAGAAACCAGCTGCAAAATATAGCATACATTGTGCTATCGAAAACTCACCCCTCAAAAGCTTCGTCCGTCATCTCTAGGATTTTCTACCTGTGTCACGCAATCTCTTCTAGAGAGTTATCACGTGTTTTTCACAGGACACCCATGCCACAAGATCACTGGGCATCATAACTTTCTTGTGTTTCCACGAGTTACATGGTCGAGCCTCGTTTTTCTTTTCAGTCCTCATCAAGACGTATTTCCCAGTACTGAAGAACGTTGAGGTCGTCCACCAAATTATTCAAGTAAAGTCCAGTCAAGAAAACGTGAAACGACAAGCAGCTCCTTGTCATAAAAGCATGAAAATCACCTTATCCTAAATTCTCTCTCTCTTTCAAGCAGTTTAACCCATTGACCCCTGAGAGAGAGACTTAATAGTATTTATTTTACTCTGTCTAAGGCCAGACAATTTTACTCGTCAATGGGGGGCGTCCTAGGGCGTTTAAGGTGCGAATGGGTTCCACTCAGTCAAAAACTAACTATGTTCGCAGTAACCCATTGACCCCTGAGAGTATGCCCATCCAATAGGGTGCGTTCGATTGACCGTATTCCGGAATAGGAATACATGGAATAGAAATTATAAATACTTCGTTTTTACAGAGACCCACATTAAAATTGTCAAAAAACCTGCTAAAATGCTATTATAATTATACCTTAAGTACCCTTGTTGCTTCAAAACGCCAAACATACCTTCATTAAATAATCACCCCACGCATTCTTATTTCGGAATAGGGTCAATCGAACACACCCTTAATAGATTGATTTTACTCTAACGCCAGACGACCTCACTCGTCAATGGAATACGTCAAAATACGTTTGGAGGGAGGAAAAGAATTGTCAAGAAATGAACTGAAATCAAATAGATTTCTTTGATTTTTGGTGAAACGCAAATTTCAGCCCAACGTTTGCTGTTTGCCGCATACGCGATCCCATAAGTCTGTAGTGTTTTTCAGAAAAATCGGTTTGCCGTGCCTGGATAATCAGTTGACGACACAACATCACTGCCGTCGCATGGCTCGATGAAACTAAGATGGTCGCCGTGGTGTCACGTGCGTTCTCTGTCTCACTCGAAGTCATGTGGACTACGAGCAGTCCATCTTTCGCCGCTCAATAAGTCGAGCGCGAGGAGAAAAAATGGCCCCGCAAAATCTTGATTCAAGGAGGAGCGATCGAAACTGAGGGACTACCGACCAAGCCGTTAAAAGGGAACGCTTTACTTGAGCTTCTGTGAAAAAACCCATGGTAAAAAGGCCATAGTTGTCTTTTAGGATCCTTCGCCACTTTTCCTAGTGTTTGTTTTATATTAATTGTGTTGCAGTCAATCAATCAACTAATCAACACAGAATCGTGAGTACCTTTGTAAGTCACTATTAACTCTCGTCAGCGGCATTTTTCTTTTTCCACTCTCAGGGTGTGTTCGATTGACCCTATAATTCCGGAATAAGAATAACAAAGGATAATAAAGATGTCTAAAATAGCATTATTTTAGCAGTAGTTTGACAATTTAATGTGAATCTCCGTAAAAACGAAGAATTTCTAACTTCTATTCCATGTATTTCTATTCCGGAATACGGTTAATCGAACGCACCCTTAGTTTTCCACATAAATTTATTCTTATTCGATCTGTATAGAACTTAGAATGGGGTGCCTACAACTAGCCATTTAACATTTCGACGGAAGCTCCATTTAATGTAGAACCAAGATACCAGCAAATTTAGTTCGTTATTTAATTCATGGGGTTTGTTGTATCGAGGCTTTATTCTTTATTTAAGTTGTTACAGCAGTTTGATAAACGCAAATTTGTTTGAAGCCAATTAAAAGCTGCAGCCGTCTATGGTTCTTTTGCGACTTTTTTTTTCTTCGTGCCATTTTTCAGTAACCACGTCTCCAAATCAAACAGGCCCGCTAGCTATCTTAACTTCGTTGAAGTCATCTTTCTTAGACACCGTAATGTTGCAGTCCAAGTTCGGCGAGCTCACTGGAAGTGGTTGAGATGCATTGAGTAGATTTTTAGTTCTGCCACCATCATCTGATTTAGGACAAATGTTTTTAGTTACATCGACGGCACTCTGTGCACCAGCTAAGAGGTGTTGCTTGACGTCATTGCCGTCGTTATGGCCCCAACGCCTGATACAAAAACGTATTGAGAGGACTGCAAGCATTACGAAGAACACAATTCCGAGTGCTACAAGGGAAATCGCTAGCGGCGTCAACTGCGACTCATATGGAAAACCTGCAAAGACGAAGAAATATCCTTTATTCCCATAGTCCTTCTAGATCTCTTATGCAGAAAACTGTTTTTAAAAAAAAGGTTTTTTTATTAATAAGTGTGTATTTCGGATCTGGGGTTTCATCTTTTGTGAGGAGGTAAAAAGGCCGTTCTGTGATGGTTCTTCTTTAGCAAAGGTCAACTGTGGTAGAGGTCTTTATTATCTATGAAGGAGAAATAAACATCTTTGCATAAGCGTTGTATTGGTGCGGACAGTTGAGTAAAATCTCTCAAAGCCCAATTTTATTTTCAACCCATCCAGATAAACTATCCGCTGCTCATAAAAAGTGAAGAGGTTTTCAAATGCTGCCGGTCATGACAGGCTGTTTGGATGCAACAGTGTCTACAACAGAATACTACGAACCTTGAAATGGTGGTACAAAGGTATACATTGTATACAGAGAAAAGCCAGTTGTCCCATTTGTTGAACTAGATGTTTTCCCAGATGTTCTGGAAGGCGAAGTAGCCTTCTCTGTTATTGCCCGAGTTGTTTTCTTTGTTGTCCTGGAAGGTGCAGTTGTCCTTGTGCTCTGCCAGGCAGTGTATTCTATCGATCGGTCAATCAGTGACAAATATAAAAGAAGATAATTCACGAATTTGTAGGTTACGTGCGTTGTTGGCTAGCAGTGCCTGTCAGTGAGTTCAGTCATTTCAAGTCACATTTTGCATATTTTCCTTCTTTAAAAAGCAGTTACATTACTCTTGTAACTTTAAATCGTCCGTTAAATCGTCGTATAATTGAATGTCGTATAGCGGAGTCAGTGTTCTGTCCCTGATACAACAAAAACCTCATCAATAATTGGGGTGCAGAGATGGTGCAGTGGTGAGAGCACTCGCCTCCCACCAATGTGGCCCGGGTTCGATTCCCAGACTCGGCGTCATATGTGGGTTGAGTTTGTTGGTACTCTGCATCGAGAGGTTTTCTCCGGGCACTCGGGTTTCCGCTCTCCTCAACAACCAACATTTGACTTGATTTACCTTGATTGTTTATTTCAGTTTACAGTGTCCCCAATTAGCGCTCCAGCTCTAGAACGACTAGACACTTAAATAAAGTTCCTTTCCTTTGGTTATTATAAGATTGCAGAGGACAGGCCAATCTAGCCTTTTCCCTATTTGAGGTGAGCAGAGAGGTTGAAAAGACAGAGATTATATTTAACAAATACCCTGCGAAATCGCGCGGAATATCGCCTGATACATAGCCAACGAGGCCGGAGGCCGAGATGGTTTAAATCAGGCGATATTCCGCAAAGTTGATGATTGATGACAAAGCACAATTAGACCCTTCGGCTTCGGCTTCGCCTCATGGGCTATTGACCAGTAACCCTTGCGGGCTACGGGTCTAATTGTTAAATATATACCAAAACAGATGGATAGCGTTGAGGGCGCGCGCTGATTGGCTACTCAAACTCAGGATATCCCTTGCCATTCACCTCCGAGCAATTCGCGCGGAATTTTCGCCCGAAAATGTTGTAATCTCTGCAGCAATAAATCAATTAAGATCATCTTTGTGTGCTATATTACTTCACTCTTTAGTATATACTAAAACAACTTTTCTCCCCAGTGTCGGTGGCCCGAGCTGCGAAGCGGCGAGGTAAATAACCACCACTAGCCACCTCCACTTCGATGAATCGTTGCTAACTATACATCGCGTGTAAATATTGATTAAATACCATGGGTAATTCGATTTTTGTATGTGTTGCAACCAAATTTGGGGATCGGGTTAACTTTTTTACACCACGAACTCTCATCGTCCTTTCTTACTTTATTCTTTTGTATGTAAACATATATTTGCCGGTGAAATCTTGGAAGAACGTGTTTAAACTTAGCACCACTTCTACCAAAAAAAAAAAAGAATTACTTACTAGGAGTTGTCACCGACGATCTTTTTGTAGGATCCTCTGGACATCCATCTGGACACGCGCAGTTGTGCTTTAGACAAAATTTCTGATGAGAAGGTGCAAACAAACCATTTGAATTTGAAAGATTTCAAGTCATGTTTAAAAAGCTCACGACTGTGTATAATTTACCTCACCAGCACAAGAATTAGAGTATGGTTCGAAAGGTACACATCATAAATCAATTGAGGTTCCAGCCAAAGAGCTGAATTAAATTATTGATAACAATTCATTTCCAAGAAAACGACTGTCACGTGGATCTATACGATCAAATAACAACGTTCCATGAATTTTTAGCTCACATTTCCCTACCAATTCCGCGGAGGAAATCCGTTTCGGCGGGTTAACAGTGCAAAGGCAAAACTTTATCTGAAATGCTATTCGTTCGTCCTTAAATGCCTCACATACGTTTTTTCATCTCGCGGCCAATAAGCGTTTTTTTTTTTTCATTTACACGAAATAAGATGACCAGAGCACAGATTCAAGTATTGAGTGACTTATTATAACCGCATTACTAAGCCTGTATTTGATTATATAAATCTTACAGGAACCATAAGTGTCACAAGAAGAGTCTTTAGAAGGTTTTAAAAGAGGGCTGCAAGAATGATTTTGAACGTTGACTTAATGACGCTCTTTGCTTCATTGTTTAAGCGTTTCATATTGCCTTTTTTTTGTGTGAATATCAAGCTTTAGGTTAAAAGGTATTTAATTTCTCGTAAAAGGGTTTCATGGAACGTTCCATCGTACTCGGATGGCTAACAGCTATTTTGCTGTCAAGGCCATTGGTGATTGGTTTCAAAATTATTTTATGTTGTCATTGCGGCATTGACAATGCAAGTAGATTGAAATATTAGGCAGCAAAAAGCAACTGACAAAAAAAGAGAGTAATGTTGTCACCCTCCTTATTTTGTTTTATTAAACTCGGGAAGTTGTTTTGGTTCTGACTAGAAATAAGCGTCAATGAAAAATATTTTTGCTAGTTTAGAACTAACTTTTGCATGTATGGCTCCAAAAACGTCATTTGGAATGGCTGGATTGGAGTTCTGATAAGAACTGTTTCAGGATAAACAGCAAGACCGGTTTCGGAAATCTGAGCGGTTTCATTCGTCAGGCGCTTTATGGTGCGCGGAAAATAAGCGGTGTGTAAGCCGACCTGCTGATAGCAGACTAGCCGTCTTTCTAAGGTTAAACAGTGATTTATATAGCAAGATGCACAAAAAGGTAATCGCACTTAATTTCATGTGCCCTCTGAACACTGCGGAGACAAACTGTAGTTGGAAGAAGTTTTGCTGCATCAACTCAAGATAAAACAACCTCCCAAATGCATCACGACAGACGGATTCCCTTACTGGTTTTGAAACGCTTCATGTGGAACTGTATTCTTAGCCAAAGACAATGCATTAATTATTTTAAGGCTTTGACGTCAGTTCTTACAGTTCCTTCCTGTAGATAGGTGGACTTCTTTCGTTAGCACAATATCGTTCTTGTTGTATGCTCTCTATTGTTTTATTGCAATTGGTCGATAGATAACTCTCGTCATAAATTTATGGTCCTATACTTAAAGACAACACAATTAATTAAATGCTCTTTGTCTTGATCAATTTAAAATTCTCAAAAAGACTTTTCGCAAATGACAATAATTAAATGTAATGTTCTTTTAGTTCAAGACTTACCATAGCACCAGCTTTAAGATCTGTAATAACTGTAAACTCGGCAGATTGAATGCTTTTCCTTTCAGGATCGCATTTTAGATGGACTTCAGAATGCCACAGGCTTCCTTTGCTACAATGGCCACAGATTGCAAAACGTTATCACAACATACAAGGAACGAAACAAACAATAAAAATGAGATAAATAAAGAAATACTTACGTATACACCAATTTCATTGTACGTTGAGAGGCAAGGCCACACCTTGCACTATTCTGAGATCCTATGTCCTCATAAAGCGTGTCATTAGTCCACCTGCAAATCTAAAACACCAGACAACTTTAGGACACAGGAGCATTATGCACAAAATATGGTTAAGTTGAGTGCGGTTTATCATGGCCAGTTCACAAGAAATATTGTTATTCAAAGTATTTTCTTCGTAATAGGTAGTACATACGTAAAAATATTATCCTGTCGAGAAGTGGCTGATCACAGAAAGATAGTGCTAAAAATCGTCTATCATGAAATATAAATTATTTAACTACAAATATTTTAAACTCTTAGAATCGTCGATCGTTTTCTAACGGCATCTGTTGAGGATGACTGTCAAGAACGTCAAGACACCAAAACCTAGAAAAAATTAAGGATCTCTTGGATTGGCGCCACCTTCATACGCTCCGAAACAAGGCAAGGTTGCTGGGGTAAAGAAAGAGTTGACATAAAAACCAAAAGGATTGTATTTGTCCATCAATGTGGTCGCGAAGTTCTCGCCTAATTTCAGCTCTACAGTCTTGTCAAATATCGCAGTCAGGGCACTCTATATGTTTGATCAAAATATTGTAGTTTTTAAGTTAATCAGCATCAGCTAATTCAGTAAAGAATTTACTTTTAGACATTAATTTTAAACAGTAAGTGGTATTCGGCCCTAAAACATTTCTCACAATGCAATTCTCGATGCCTGTTGCTCGACAATCACAACTTACAGCAACATCACTTCCGGAGCAGTCTCCAAACGTCCCCAACGTAAATGATTTGCATGGATTGTAGCTGTACCAATATCCATCCTCTGCTTTTACAGTAAACCTGTTGGGCAAATATCAATTAACTGTTCATGGATAATATACTTAAAGTTAACTAAAATGTCACTTGCTTTATTCAGTGGAATTTATTTAACGTAATTCCCTTGAAATTGTTCTACTATCAAACTTTTTTGGAAACTTGGCATAATTAACATTCATGATATGAACATTAAAAAAATGCAATAAAAAATGGGGTCACCGTGCTTGTTTACGCGTCAGCAGGCTCTTAAAATTGGGCATTTTTACTGTTTTCGCCTTAAAAATTCGAATCGATTTTATACAGAATTAAGTCTTGGTTACTTCAGAGACACAAAATTTCATTTTGAAAATAAAGCTTCTTTTGTTCACATAAGCAGTATTGCTTCATTTTCGCCGTCTTTGATTCTCTGGTTGTGGGAATAGTGCACTTTTTGGGACAGCTCCGTGGTTAGCTCGAAGTCCTCGCCTTGGATAAAATACACCCAGTGCGGAACTGTTTTCCAAAAAAAAATTCATGTTCTACTATCAAACTTTTTTTCTTCTTCAAATATGTTCTTTATTAGACTGTTCTTAGCAAATACCTGAAAAAAAAAATCGAAGGTCACCGTGCTCGTTTGAGAGAAAAGGAACATTTATTTCGCTATCGGGTTTAGTTTGAGCGAAATCTCTTACGTTTTGTATGCGCACGTGCTCATGAGCGCGCGCTAATGACGCGAAAATCGTGCGCAGTAGGGATGCGCAATGCAATACTAAGGAATTACCTTAAACTGAGAATGATCTAACTAAAGAGGATTCATTTAAAAGACCCGTAGAGCACAGAAGAACATGAAAGGTAGGAATTACGACAAACGCCACACTCTCGGTAAAATTTCACAACACTGGTGAGCACAACAATTTCTCTGAAACGTGTCGACAAACTTATGATGTGCTTTACAAACCTTGGACTTCCCCCTGATTTCGCTAGACTCGCTAAATTATAAATTCTGTGCTGGCTATCAAGGCAAGCGCACAGAGACACTTCTGACATGTTGGAAAAAGGAAAAGGCTGTTCTGTTGTATGGTTGCCATTCGCTGATTCACACTCAAGGAAACTAAACAGGACGGTCGAGTACAAAAGCCACCTGATGCCGCTCAGTGAAGCCATAGTGCAGGAAACGCTGGAGGAAGAGAATAAGGTTAAATGTTAAATATCAGTAGTTACTTGTAATGCTTTTCGAGGTAGTGAAATAAAAGGAGTGCAACGGCTTTTGATTCTGAAATCTGAATTATGTCGGCAGTGAGGGGTTAAGGTCAGCTAAAATTCGTGGAAAACCGACAGGATATAGACTGAGATGATCAAAACTGCATCAAGAACACTCATGCATTAGTAATCGCTTTGCTTCCCTAATTACCTAATGGTATTAAAATGTCCAATTCAAATTAGGTACAATCAAAAGACACGCTTGAAAACTGAAAAGACCACATATGAAAATTCACGTGATGGTTTAACTGGATGCTCTATTAACTCTGGAACAAAGCATATTCTTGCTAAAGACCAAGCAACAATTTGTACACTAAAGAAACTATGAGCAATAGAAAAAAATAAATAGAGATGCAGCCTAAGACACATCTCTGACATCATCACCTCGGAGGACCGATTGGTTAACGCATCACTGAAGCTTGCTGTTTTTCGCTGTTTTAGGAAGTCGCTCGAATCGCGAAGAAATGAACTTCTAACATGTCTTCAACTGGGTTGTTAATTAACATAGCCAAAAAAACGTGACCTTGTGTTTCGAAGTACACTCCTCGCGACACACAAAGGAAGTCTTGAATGCTACTGAGGAATTGTATTCGAGTGCGACTATAAACACGCTGAACTTGACTCGTATAGATTTTGCGGAAATTGGTAACGTCACCGAAGCACGGTTATCTCTTTTATACGCAACTGAACTTTTTAACTTTGCAATTAAAAAGTTGATCCTGGTTGAAAATTTTCTGAGAATTATGGAAAACAGTTGGCTGTAGTGATCGCAGAAACCAAAAATCAGCCTCTTGTCGTATTCACTTCCGGTATCGCTTGCACTGCAAAATTTTTAGCTTTGACAGACCATGCGTAGTGCAACTGGTATTCAACTGGTATTCTTCTTGTTACCTTGACTTGTAACTTTCTTCAAATCGTTGGATTAATGATGCACTACCAAACAGAGGTAGAAACGGTGTCCAACTTTGTTGCCACTAAAACTTGAAGTAGATTATTGAGTTAGTAATGTTACTGAAGACATCATTGTAATTTCAAGTAAATTAAACTCGGAACTTACGCTGAAAAGTTGTAATAGTTGAGACTCTAGCGAAGGTTATCATCTATAGGTGCTAAAGAAACCAACTGCAAAATATAGCATACATGGTGCCATCGAAAACTCACCCCTCAAAAGCTTCGTCCGTCCTCTCTTGGATTTTCTACCTGTGTTACGCAATCTCTTCTAGAGAGTTATCACGTGTTTTTCACAGGACACCCAGGCCACAAGATCACTGGGCATCATAACTTTCTTGTGTTTCCAAGAGTTACATGGTCGAGCCTCGTTTTTCTTTTCAATCCTCATCAAGACGTATTTCCCAGTACTGAAGAACGTTGAGGTCTTCCACCAAATTATTCAAGTAAAGTCCAAAACGTGAAACGACTAGCAGCTCCTTGTCATAAAAGCATGAAAATTACCTTATCCTAAATTCTCTCTCTCTTTCAAGCAGTTTTACCCATTGACCCCTGAGAGAGAGACTTAATAGTATTTATTTTACTCTGTCTAAGGCCAGACAATTTTACTCGTCAATGGGGGGCGTCCTAGGGCGTTTAAGGTGCGAATGGGTTCCACTCAGTCAAAAACTAAGTATGTTCGCAGTAACCCATTGACCCCTGAGAGTATGCCCATCCAATAGGGTGCGTTCGATTGACCGTATTCCGGAATAGGAATACATGGAATAGAAATTACAAATACTTCGTTTTTACGGAGACCCGCAAAAACCTGATAAAATGCTATTACAATCATATCTTTAGTACCCTTGTTGCTTCAAAACGCCAAACGTTAAGCAGTTAAAATACGTTTGGAGAGAGGAAAATAACTGTCAAGAAATGAGCTGCAATCAAATAAATATCTCTGATTTTTGGTGAAACGCAAATTTCAGCCCAACGCTTGCTGTTTGCCGCACACGTGATCCCATAAGTCTGTAATGTTTTTCAGATAAATTGATTTTCCGGTCCTGGATGATCAGGTGACGACACAACATCCCTGCCGTCGCATAACTCAGTGGAACTAAGATGGTCGCCGTGGTGTCACGTGCGTTCTCTGTCTCACTCGAAGTCAGGTGGACTACGAGAGTCCATCTTTCACCCCTCAGTTAGTCGAGCGCGAGGAGAAAAAATAGCCCCGCAAAATCTTGATTCAAGGAGGAGCGATCGAAACTGAGGGACTACCCAACAAGCCGTTAAAAGGGAACGCTTTACTTGAGCTTCTGTCAAAAAACCCATGATAAAAAGGCTATTGTTGTCTTTTAGGTTCCTTCGCCACTTTTCCTAGTGTTTGTTTTATATTAATTGTGTTGCAGTCAATCAATCAACTAATCAACACAGAATCGTGAGTACCTCTGTAAGTCACTATTCTAAACTCCCATCAGCGGCATTTTTTTTTTCTTTCTCAGGGTGCCTTCGATTGACCCCATTCCGGAATAAGAATAACAAAGGATAATACAGATGTCTAAAATAGCATTATTTTCGCAGTAGTTTGACAATTTAATGCGAATCTCCGTAAAAACGAAGAATTTCCAACTTCTATTCCATGTATTCCTATTCCGGAATACGGTTAATCGAACGCACCCTTAGTTTTCCACATAAATTTATTCTTATTCGATCTGTATAGAACTTACAATGGGCTGCCTACAACTAGCCATTTAAAATTTCAACGGAAGCTCGATTTAATGGAGAACCAAGATACCAGCAAATTTAGTTCATTAT
>NC_090888.1:48734256-48751756 GCF_036669925.1 Montipora capricornis | reverse complement strand
TTCCTCGGCTTAACAGCCTGCAAAGGCAAAACTTTCTCCGAAATACTATTTGTTCGTCCATAAATGCCTCACATATACGTTTTTTCATCTCGCTACGAATAAGCGTTTTTTTCTTTTCCATTTACACGAAATAAAATCACCAGAGCACAAATTCAAGTATTGAGTGATTTATTATAACAGCATTGTTAAGCCTGTATTTGATTATATAAATCTTACAAGAACCATAAGTGTCACAAAGAGAGTCTTTAAAAGCTTTTAAAAGAGGGCTGCAAGAACAAGTTGGAACGCTGACTTCCCGGGGAAGGAGGGTATTCCCTTATATGGGCTATATAGGTATGTGCGGCCCCAAAGGGCAGGGTTTTTCAGCCGTTTTGGTCATAAATAGGGTATCGATTTTGGCCACTTTTCCGCCATTTTGGTCATAAATAGGGTATCTCTAGTCTAATCTAGTCTTGAATTCGTTTTTTATTTAGAAGCTACTTCTTTATCATGTAACCTACCTAATAAAAGCAGATAAATTAAACATTGCCTTTAACATTGGTCTGAACTAGGGAAATAATTATAAGGCAGGTCTGCACCAGGGGTTAGGGTTAAAGGTCATAAATTGGGTATCAAATTTTTGGTCAGGTAATAAATAGAGTAGAATGGCTGGATTGGAGTTATGATAAGAACTGTTTCAGGATAAACAGCAAGACCGGTTTTGGAAATCTGAGCAATTTCATTGGTCAGGTGCTTTCTCGTGCGTGGAAAATAAGCGGCGTGTAAGCCGACTTGGCCTGCTGATAGAAGACTAGCCGTCTCTCTAAGGTTAAACAGTGATTTATACAACAAGTAGCACAAAAAGGTAATCGCACTTCAATTTAATATCATGTGCCCTCTGAACACTGAGGCGACAAACTGTAGTTGGAAGAAGTTTTGTCGCATTAACTCAAGATGAAACAGCCTCCCACTTGACTTAAAATAGACCAATTCCCTTACTGGTTTTGGAACGCTTCATGTGGAACTGTATTCTTAGCCAAAAACAATGCATTAATTATTTTAAGGCTTGGGCGTCAGTACTTACAGTTCCTTTCCGTAGATAGTTGGAGTTCTTACGTTGGCACAATATCGTTCTTGTCGTATGCTCTCTATTGTTTTATTGTAATTGTCGATAGATAACTCTCGTCATACATTTATGGTCCTATACTTACAGACAACACAATTAATTAAATGCTCTTTGTCTTGATCGACGCAAAATTCCCAAAAAGAATTTTCGCAAATGACGGTAATTAAATGTAATGTTCTTTTAGTTCAAGACTTACCATAGCACCAGCTTTAAGATCTGTAATAACTGTAAACTCGGCAGATTGAATGCTTTTCCTTTCGGGGTCGCATTTTAGATGGACCTCAGAATGCCACTGGCTTTTTCTGCTACAATGGCAACAGATTGCAAAACGTTACCACCTTAATAGCGGAGTTCGTCCATTGTTAAATATTTTAGTTCTTTTTCTTCCATTCTTAAATGTTTTAGTCCTCCATGACTATCTCCTATCTTCAGAACAGGGTCTTTGCGGCCACATATGGTAGACAACGGCTGTCCTCAAAAAAGAACTACATACAAGAAACGTAACAAACAATAAAAAATGAGATAAATAAAGAAATACTTACGTATACACCAATTTCATTGTACCTTGAGAGGTATGGCCACACCTTACACTTTTCTGAGATCCTATGTCCGTATAACTTGTGTCATTATCCGTCCACCTGCAAATCTAAAACACCAGACAACTTTAGGATATAGGAGCCTTTTGCACAAAATATGGTTAAGTTGACTGCGGTTTATCATGGCCAGTTGAGATGAAATATTATTATTCACAATGTTTTCTTCGTAATAGGTAGTACATACATAAAAAAAATTATCCATTCGAAAAGTGGCTGATCACAGAAAGGTAGTGCTAAAAATCCTATATCATGAAATATACATTATTTAAGTACAAATACTTCAAAGTCTTAGAATCGTCTTAAGTGAAATGGCACTTTTAAGTCATGTATTGCTGCCGTGGATGATTTTCTAACGGCATCTGTTGAGGATGACTGTCAAGAACGTCAAGACACCAAAACCTAGAAAACATTAAGGAACTCTTGGATCGACGCCACCTTCATGCGTTCCCCAACAAAGCAAGGTTGCTGGGGTAAAGAAAGAGTTAACATAAAAACCAAAAGGATCGTATTTGTCCATCAATGTGGTAACGAAATTCTCAACTAATTTCAGCTCTACACTCTCGTCAAATATCGCTGTCAGGGTACACACGATGTATGATCAAAATATTGTAGTTCTTAGGTTAATCAGCATCAGCAAATTCAGTAAAGAGTTTACTTTTAGACATTAATTTTAAACAGTAGGTGGTATTCGGCCCTAAAACATTTCTCACAATGCAATTCTCGATGCCCGTTGCTTGATAATCACAACTTACAGCAACATCACCTCCGGAACAGTCTCCAGACGTCCCCAACGTAAATGATTTGCATGGATTGTAGCTGTGCCAATAGTTATCCTTTGCTTTTGCAGTAAACCTGTTGGGCAAATATCAGTTAACTGTTCATGGATAATATACTTTCTATTTTCTTAACGCTCACTAAAATGTCACTTGCCTTAATCAGTGGAGCTGATTATGTAACTAAAGAGGATTCATTTAAAAGACCGGTAGAGCACACAAGAATATGAAAGGTAGGAATTACGACAAACGCCACACAGGCAGTGAAATTTCACAACACTGGTGAGCACAACAATTTCTCTGAAACGTGTCGACAAACTTATGATGTGCTTTACAAACCTTGGACCCCCTGATTTCGCTAGACTCGCTAAATTATAAATTCTGTGCTGCCTATCATGGCAAGCGCACAGAGAAACGTCTGACATGTTGGAAAAAGGAAAAGGCTGGTCTTTTGTATGGTTGCCATTCGCTGATTCACACTCAAGGAAACTAAACAGGAAGGTCGAGTACAAAAGCCACTTGATGCCGCTCAGCGAAGCCATGGTGCAGCAAACGCTGGAGGAAGAGAATAATGTTAAATATTAAATATCAGCATTTACTTCACACTAAAAATTAAAGTGTTAGACTACACTTAAAAATGGTGTAAAATTGTTGCCACCCCCGCAAGCCGTTTTTTTGTGTGTATTATTACACCAACTTCTAAAGTGTAGTTTAACTCTCAAAAGGATGGTAAATTTACACGCAAAATAGTGTAAAATGGGTATTATACAACTTTGCACTTGTAAAATTACACATCTAGCAAGTGTAATAATATCAGAAAGGATGGGTAAAATTACCCCGAATGATGGTGTAGTGATCTTGCCACCCCCGCTACCCTTTTTGGAAGGTGTAATTTTACCCCATCTAAAAAACTTGAAATTACCACCAAAAGACGTATAATTCAACCATAAAATGAAGTGTAATTATGTTTATTTATCATCAATTTATAAGTAAAATTACACGACGCTACATCGATGGGTAACAAACTCAAGCGTAAAATTACAATCGCTTACTTAAGTAAAAAATGCACAACTCTAGATTCACATTTCTATAACTAAGCCTAGGGCCATTAAGGTTGGTTTGCATATGATCGCAGACGATCGCGGATCGCAGAAAGTTCTTCGATCGTCTGCGATCGTGATTGCACACGATCGCAGAAAGTAACACCAATTCCGGAGTGCGAATATAAAGCTGGTAACAATCTGATGACCAGCGACCTAACACCTTAATTAACCAGTCTGGTAGGCCCGCAGTGGCGGCGGCAGACGCCGCCCCTATGCGAAAGCTGTGACCCTTAAGGCTCTCATGCGGGAGACCCGCGCTTCTAGCAGAGTCCCGAAGTAAATGAGTGACGGAGGACCGTGTAAGGTAACGACCCGACTGGAAATAGAACAATGGCCCCGAACGTGGGTTGGCGAGGAGAAAGTATTGCTCCATTGCAGAGACAGGGCACAATAAAGAAGGGCAACTGGCAATGACGAGGGATTGCCCTGCCCTAAAACTATCCGTTTTAGAAGACTTGAGTGTAACAAGCAAGCGCTGTGGGCAGACCAGACTGGGACAAAATGTAACGCAGTCCTTGGTAAGATTAAACTTAGAACTAAAACTGTGCACCCCCGGATAGGTAAACTCGCTACACCTAAGGAAGGCGAAAAAGCCAAGGGTAAAGGCAGCCCATATCATGGAGAAATCCCCTGGTCCTAGCCAACTACGTAAGATGGGGCGAATGGCTAAGAGTACGCCCGGGGTGACGGGTTGTCTGCGGATACGAGGAGACCCTTGATAGCGGAGAATTCCCCTTAATATCTTTTTTAGGAGGAGTCTTCCCCTTAAGGGGTCTTTGTAGCCTGACATAATGTGGAGATTGCGAACGGCAGCTAAATAAGTCTTAATTGTGCCATGGCGGACTGTACGGGCCAAATAGGAAGCAAAATAGATAAGAGTTCCCTCTGATGCTGGGAGGATGTCACCTGTGGGAGTGGCTAGTCGGTTCATGAGACAAAACTGAATAAAACGCTTCTCCCCAGAGGTATACGTGCGGTTGGTGTTCCACGACAAGGCCCAGTTGGCATACCTAAGGACTGCAGCTTTCAGAGGGTCATGAATGAAGGCGGGATGGTGCAGGGGGTCTGGTCGGCACCGGGAGCGAGTTCCCTGAATCGTTGAACCTGAAAACGGGACAGGGCGTCAGCTATTTCGTTATGCGCCGCGGGGGCGTGACGAGCCTTAACCAGGAAATTATACTTCATGGAAATAAGTACCAGGAAACGCACCAAGTCCATGACCCTGGGGGCTTTTGAATGACCCGGAGCGACAACGCTCTGGTTATCACCAGAACTGAAGACGTTTGCCGGAAAAGTGGGAGTACCACAGTGCACAGGCGATAACAATAGGGAAGAGTTCTTGCCATTCAATACTTATCCCTTTGGTCTTGTTAATGAGTAAGTTAGGGGGCCACCTACCCTGGAACCATTTACCATTGAAAAAAACCACCAAACACAATTGTACTAGCGGCATCAGTATAGAGCTGCAGGTCGGGGGAAGAGGTGACCCGGGAATCAAGGAAGAAGGATCGCCCCTTCCATTGAGCGATGAATACCTTCCACATTTGAATATCCCTGGAAAATTCCTTGTTCAAACGGATATGATGAAAACGATTCTTTACCCCTCGGGTGAGGTTTATAATGCGCTGGAGGAAAGTTCTACCCGGGACTACTACTCTGCAAGCGAATTGCAGAGTACCGATAAGGGATTGAAGATCTAAAAGGCGGGCAGAACGGCGGTGGGTAAAAGAGTCCAACAATTGCTGAATCCTGGCAAGCTTATCTTCAGGCAATCGCGCTTCCATGCGGTTACTGTCCAGTACAACGCCCATAAACTCTAGAACTTGTGAGGGCCCCAGGGTCTTAGAGGCGACGGTGGGAACCCGAAGGGACATGAAAACCTTAAGAAGGGTAGTAAAGCTCCCTAGGCAGTCAAATTTAGTTTTCTCTGCTAAAAAGAAATCGTCCAAAATGTGTATAACATGGCGGAGGCCATAGTTGTGTTTAAGAACCCATTCTAAGGCATCAGAAATTTGGTTAAAAAGGAAGGGAGCACTGCGGAGCCCAAATGGAAGGTAAAGGTCTATGTAGTACTGAGATTGCCAGTATATACCCAAAAGGTTCCAGTCTTCGGGATGGATTGGCATCAGACGGAAGGCGGATTTCAAGTCCGCTTTGGCCATAAAACTCCCAGGACCCAGGGACCGCAGAATAGCGATCGCGTCATCGACACGAACGTACTGCAACGAATAAGGATCCTTTGGTATGTGGTCGTTTATACTATCCCCTTCAGGGTAAGAGAGATGATAAATAGTTCGCCATTCGACAGAGTGCTTTTTAGGGACCACGCCTATAGGGTGACACTGCAAGTCAGGTAGGGGCGGGGATGAAAAGGGGCCCGCAATTCTTCCCAACTGCACTTCCTTATGTATGTTCCCAGAAACGACTTCAGGATGTTGAGAGGCGGATATCAAGTTACGCGACACCCGGGGCTGGTGGGGGCCTAGGTAACCAATGCGAGTACCATACCGGAGGGCACTGATTAAATTGTTAACAAAAGAGCTATTAGGGTGATTAACTAATTCAAGCACTAATTTATCGACATCTAGCGGGGTAGATACAGTTGGGTTGCAGCCTAGCTGGCGTTGCTCCACCTTATTTCTTGCTGCGATCGCTGGGGTTGGCTGGTCTGTTGCTACTTGCGGACTGCTTGGGACCGGAGCAGTTGAACTGGGCGTGGTTGCTTGAGCCGCAGCGACGGCAATGGTGCGGGAAATAGCAGGAACGGCGTTGACAACCGGAAGGTTTGTTGAAGTCAAAGCAGACAAGGGCTTGACGGCGAGGTCTTCTGCTTGGGTCCTGGTTGGGGCAATCTTCCGCTGGATGGTACGGGCTAGAGCACACAGAACAATGTGGCTTAGCTAGGCCAGAGAAGGTGACTGTCCAAAGTTCAAGATCAATTTTGTCCCAGGGTTTTGAAAGGTCGTAGGCGGCACGGCGTCTAAACTGTTCGTCGTATGTAAGCCAAGCTAGGTCCTTAAACTTAGTGACCGCTTTGCTGATAGTTTGCTGGTATTTGAGTAACTCTAAGGCACGCGAGGGATGGACAGCGACGATCACCAGCATGTAGGCAGTAAATGCGTCTAGCCATTTTTGAAAAGTGTCAATCACGGGTTTTTTCCTCCTAACCAGAGTTAGCGGGGACCCCTGGGAACCCGGTGACGAGTCCTCGTAGCGTAACTGCAGAGCGGGGGCCTGGGAGCGATACATGAAGTCGGGCAGTAATAAACAAAAGTCGATGTATTCACCGTAGAGTATTTTGTCTTCAAGGCTTTTTTCTAAAGGACGATGCAGGCCCAAAGGAGTCGCTGTGTTCGGCATACGAGGACCAGGAGTGCGAAGGTCGTCCAGGAAACGGGCTTGGGCCTCGTGGTTGTTAAAGACCCGTAAGGCTTCATTAACAGAGGCCGACACGGTCTCTTGGATGGCCGACATTTGGGCGGGCGAAAACACCGCATCCTTGGGGACTTGTGGCTCGAAGTCCTCGAACAGTTCTTCCACTGCTGAGTCCATATCCGACTGCTCGTCGTCGTCGGAACTGCGAGTCGCTGCGTCGGCCTGTTCTGCAGGGACACTGGGCTGCGGACGCGGTCGTACGCGTACGTTTGAAGCCAAAGATTTGTCTTTGTGCACCCGTCCATTCTGAGCGCGACTTCTGGAGCGACCAGGGGTGGCTGCCAGCGCTGACTTCGTGGCCAGCCTCAGCCTTTCAACCAGGTGGGCACGGCTTCCAGTGATAGGAAGATTAAGGCTCTGCAGGCGAAGGCGAAGAACTTCACTGGAGAGGTTCTTGAAGTCGGCTGTTCGCGTGGCCTTCGAAGACTTGGAACGTGGGTGCGCCATAAATTTTAAAGCAAAACTGTTACAAACTGTGTACTCTCGTGCAAGCTGCCAGGATTATGCCCTGTTACAGTGTATTGTGATTTATGTAGCAAGACAGTGTCTCAAAGTTCGACCAATAGGTACAGCTGTACTACGAGCTAAAGAGACGCCACGTGGCGAGCTTGTCAGCCATGAATGGGGCTAACAAATATAAGGACCAATCTAGGAAAAGCTAAGATATATCACTAGATTACTCAGCAAGATAGGAGCTAAAATACAGACATGAATACCGTTTGTACTAACTGCTAGAATAAGGGAACATTCATTCATGAATTCAGCATTCAATATTGTTCTATTATTTATCTTACTGGATTGCGTGACGAACGAAAGCAGTCTTGCCCTCTAGGGGTGTCATGTTCCATTAACTGCGTTTTACCAGCCGGTAAAAGCGTTAATAACAACTAAATTAACTGAATGGTTAGCTCTACTTTACAAGTTATGTACATCGAACTGTATGAGGTGCGCCACCCGCCAGTTCAGATGGAAATTATACTACATAGTACACTATAACAAGTAAATTAACTGAATGGTTAGATCTACTTTTCAAGTTACATCGAACTGTATGAGGTGCGCCACCCGCCAGTTCAGATGGAAATTATATAACATAGTACACTATAACAAGTAAATTAACTGAATGGTTAGATCTACTTTTCAAGTTACATCGAACTGTATGAGGTGTGCCACCCGCCAGTTCAGATGGAAATTATACTACATGGTACACTATAACAACTAAATTAACTGCATGGTTAGATCTACTTTACAAGTTACATCGAACTGTATGAGGTGCGTTACCCGCCAGTTTAGATGGAAATTTTACTACATACTGTAGTACCCTATAACAGCTAAATTAACTGCATGGTTAGAACTACTTTTCAAGTTACATCGAACTGTATGAGATGCGCCACCCGCCAGTTCAGATGGAAATTTTACTACATAGTACACTATAACAAGTAAATTAACTGAATGGTTAGATCTACTTTTCAAGTTACATCGAACTGTATGAGGTGCGCCACCCGCCAGTTCAGATGGAAATTATACTACATAGTACACTATAACAAGTAAATTAAATGCATGGTTACAGTGCCGCTCGGAGATAAGCGAACAACGCAGACGCAAAATGAACGCACGCGATACGCGTATACGCGTTTTTTTTGACGCGTCTAAAATTGCGTATCGCATACGCGTTTGTGCCTTTGTTATTCATAACCATAATTTTGCTTTTCCAGTATTGTTTGCGGAACAAAAGAATAAATTGCGTGACTGCCGACAAGTCGAAAATTTGCATACGGTATGTGGCTTTGATTACTGTCAATTTCGATCCGCAAATGCCGCCGATGAAAGCATCCACAGGGGATTATTTCGAAGTTTAATACCGTTTACATGTAGCAAAGGTCTCGAGAGACGAGCGAAATTAAATCAGCAAATTATGACCCGAAAAACCGCAGACATGATTTTTTTCAGTGTTTGCCATGACGGGGTATTTTACAGTCACTTCACGGTGACTTTTTGCCGACGCGTGCAAAGTCCAATAATTCCTTGTAGAAAAATCAACTAAATTCGATTGGCATATCATAGAAAGTTTTTAAAAAATCTTTTCCTTGTACCGAGAGCATTTCACCGTTTGAATCAGCGAATTATGTCCCGAATCACATCACGATGGCCTCTCGCCGGCGCGTGCCCAAAATTAACCCGATAATTTTCCTCGCAGAAAAATCAAATAAATGTGATCAGCGCATCATTGAGCCTTTGAAGAAAAAAATTGTGTCTGAAGTGAAAGCATTGTACCCGTTGAAATCAGAAAATCGTACCCAACAGGACCGGAGATGTGGATATTACATGAATTAAAATCGTATTGACACGTGCCGGCAAAAGTGTGTGATTTCACTGTCGGGCTGAAAATCCACGCCAAAAAATCATTCTTTATTGCTGAATTTACAACAAAGCAACTCAAGCTGCAAAATTCTCAGCCTTAAATGATGACTTTCTGTACAAAACTGCTAATGATGAGCCCTTTGCTAAAGAGTTGTATTGTTAAGTTTAACGAGTGACAGACGCAACGGCCTTGGACCCGAAAGATGTTTGTATTTTTTCACCTATCGGTGAGCGTCACGCTTTACTTAAGTATTCACATCCAAAACGACAGAAGGAGTTAAATACTCAACTTTAAATGATGAATGGCTGTATAAAACTGCTAATGACGAGCCCTTTGCTTACGAGTAGTGTTTTTTAGTTTACGACTAAACGGATGCACCGGTACGAAGTTTGTTTTGATAATATCGCTCTCAACGCTTTCATGTAAATTTCGTTGTTAAAAAGGTTCTTGTGTGCAGTTTGTCGCTAGGTTTATATTTCTCCAAAAGGAAACTTGATGAATTTATTTTTTTTTTGGCTTTGAAACACAAATATCCAGCCAGACTTTGCCCCATTCGAATAAGCATATGGTGAGATTTCTTGCGCACCGACCGGAGAACACGCAAATTATTTTCACATTCACCACACTGCAAACGACTGAGACTAAACAAAGACAAGGCGACAAAAGAAAGACAAAAGGAGAGCTCATAAATACTAATGAGCCTTTTTGCGTATGTGTTGACGCGTTTACGCGTTTTGCGTATGCGCGTTTTTTGCGTACATTTTGGTTCGCTTATCTCCGAGCTGCACTGTAGATCTACTTTTCAAGTTACATCGAACTGTATGAGGTGTGCCACCCGCCAGTTCAGATGGAAATTATACTACATAGCACACTATAACAAGTAAATTAACTGAATGGTTAGATCTACTTTTCAAGTTACATTGAACTGTATGAGGTGCACCACCCGCCAGTTCAGATGGAAATTATACTACATAGTACACTATAACAAGTAAATTAACTGAATGGTTAGATCTACTTTTCAAGTTACATCGAACTGTATGAGGTGCGCCACCCGCCAGTTCAGATGGAAATTATACTACATAGTACACTATAACAAGTAAATTAACTGAATGGTTAGGTCTACTTTTCAAGTTACATCGAACTGTATGAGGTGCGCCACCCGCCAGTTCAGATGGAAATTATACTACATAGTACACTATAACAACTAAATTAACTGAATGGTTAGATCTACTTTTCAAGTTACATCGAACTGTATGAGGTGTGCCACCTGCCAGTTCAGATGGAAATTATACTACATAGTACACTATAACAAGTAAATTAACTGAATGGTTAGATCTACTTTTCAAGTTACATCGAACTGTATGAGGTGCGCCACCTGCCAGTTCAGATGGAAATTATACTACATAGTACACTATAACAAGTAAATTAACTGAATGGTTAGATCTAGTTTTCAAGTTACATCGAACTGTATGAGGTGCGCCACCCGCCAGTTCAGATGGAAATTATACTACATAGTACACTATAACAAGTAAATTAACTGAATGGTTAGATCTACTTTTCAAGTTACATCGAACTGTATAAGGTGTGCCACCCGCCAGTTCAGATGGAAATTATACTACATAGCACACTATAACATTTAAATTATCTGCATGGTGAGATCTACTTTACTTTCAATGCCATAAAAGAAGCACACCACACGAAATGTAAATAGAGTACGGTAGGTCAAAAGAAGACCTCAACACATGATAGAAACAAATACATAAGAATCAAACTTTATCAACACGATGGAATACAACACGTAATCATCAAAGCTTGTCACATAATAACAAATCTCACCACATAATGACAAAAACACACCCCAACACAAAACTTCAAGACCAAAAGAATAAAGATTACATAAGAAAGTTATAGCTTTCCATAATTCTTTCTTGTTGTCCACTGTATTCTACTACTTCCATTTCATCATTAGCCCTAAAACAACCCAAATCCTGGGCATCTTCATAAAATTTATGAGATACAACTGTAGGAAGTTCAGATTTGACTTAAACTTATAGAAAAAAAGGGTAAACTCCACTTAAGCAATTCAAACAAAGGAAAAACTGTTGCCATAGCCATACTAGCCTAATAAGGACAGGAAAACAATGTGGAGTGAACAGTTCTTACCTGTCAACTGTCTTTCGCTTTAGACTGAAGTGTTGCTAGTGATTGTCTGTAGTTGACTGGCTGGCTGCACTATGTTGCTGAGGAATAAATAGGTGTATCTTCATCAGTAAGAACAAATGGAGACCTTACACTAAAATATTCAAGGGATATTTGTGCTGAATTGTAATCTAACCTTGCACAGCTCTATTAATTTATTTATCCTCAAATTGATTGCTTTCCTGAATCAAAAAGCCAATTTGAATAAAATCAGTCCAATTCCACTGAACAACACTTTATATTTAGCCTGTGTGGTGACCGACTGGGAAAAAAACCGATTGGAAAACGAAACCGAACCGGAACAAACGAACTAAGAATGAAACAAGAATATTATTATTGCAAAAGTAGACAAAGTACACCAATTAAACCAATGGAATAATAAACAGAGATAAAGTTATCTGGGCTATATGTTGGCCAACACTTCATAGTCTGGGTTCAGCAATGGGTTACTCATGAAGTTCTCTTCTATTTAGCCTTTCACGAATGTTTTCACTTCGTGACACGTACATGTATGTCTTCCTCTAAATGTATCTCAGTAAAAAACAGCCGCCATATTTTTGTAATATCACGCCCCTGGTGAGGCATGGGTAGTACCAGTCCTTTACACTTACCTGGCGCTGTTGTCGCGCGAGGAAATCAATTTTCCTTACAATCTTCAATTTTGGTCCAACATTACGAATAAGTTATGCTCCCAAATCACTACCGGTATAACTCCGCTTTCCAAGAGGTCAAGCAAAGAATTCCTCATCAATTTCCATGCATGAAAGAAACATATATTTATATTAAATTTTAAGGCGGGAAGTTGCGGTCGCCTCGCCAACGAACGAATACCACAACATTATGTTTATGAAGTTAGGTAGATTTCACCTATTCTGCGCGCCGGCATATCATTTTCCGGGAGAAGTATTCTAAATGACCGTCGCCGGGACCCAAGGTCTTGATTTGGGTGACATAACGAGCTAAAAGTGCCTTCCATTTGTGTCTCAAATCTAAGGAACGTCAAAACACTAACAGAAAACAGCTTGTATTTTTTTATGTATTTTAATACATCGTCCTTTGGTGCGAATTGCAGTCGATCCAAAAACACTCGGATCGAGTACAATACGCACCAAAGAACGATGAGGACATCATGACCTTCAAACCTTAACAATAGAAGTAACGAACACAGTTTACTCACCACGAAAGGATTCAGCATATTCGTTGTACGGAGCGCCTAAATTGGTAAGCCATTCGCCTACTTCCTCTACTGTCCATACTTTAAGATCTTAGGATCCATGAGCAGCCATTGAATTTAAAATAACGCAAGAAACAGGACCTCCAAATATTCAAAACCTTCTCCAAAGACTGGCCGAATGAAAAGGAGTACAAAGAGGGTCATCAAGTTTCTTTATCGCTGTTCAGTAATGCATCGGGGTGCAGGGATGGCGCAGTGGTGAGAGCACTCGCCTCCCACCAATGTGGCCCGGGTTCGATTCCCGGACTCGGCGTCATATGTGGGTTGAGTTTGTTGGTTCTCTACTCTGCACCGAGAGGTTTTCTCCGGACACTCCGGTTTCCCCTCTCCTCAAAAACCAACATTTGACTTGATTTACTTTCATTGTTCATTTCAGTTTACAGTGTCCCCAATTAGCGCTCCAGCGCTAGAACGACTAGACACTTAAATAAAGTTCCTTTCCTTTTATCTTGATTGACGGAAAATTATGTCGCCTTTTTGACCGGAAATTTTTGTCAGAAGACGTAAATACCGCAGCCAATCACATGGTTCGAAGTGACATTTGTAACCGGAAACAAACCTTTTGAATTTCACCGTGCAGCTGACATCTATACTTGTTACGAACCAGATTTTTAGGAGCGTAAAAAAACTACCGGTACTGGCGGCTCACATTCGTAGTCGGCATTCGCACGACCCAAATTTTCTTGTCACTTGTGGTAGACCTGAGTACAGCAAGACTTACAAACTCTTTTCAAGTTTTGAATCTCATTTTTCCCGCAACCATCCCGAATTTATTAAGGAAACGGATGAAGGAAAAGAGAACGAAATTATTTCTCATGATGATTCGGATGATCCGGAACATTCGCCCAGTTCAGAGGGAGAAAGCGACTCAGAGAATGACACGAGAGATACATCTTCGAATGTCTTCGAAACGTTGATATATTCATACTTAAACTAGAGAGTGTGACAAATTGAGCCAGACTGCAATGAGAACTACGTACAAATAAATAAGCCCTGAGGACAGTTTGTTCGGCCCAGTATATCATATTGATGAATAGCTATTTATAAGCCCACAACTGTATGAGTTCAAAAAACCAATCTAACATGGTTTAGATTAATCGACCTTTTACTATTAAAATTGGTGTAAAAGTGCACTTCCAACTGTGTAATTTTATCCTTGATAATACCCATAAACTCTTATCCTTTAAAAAGAGTAAAAATACCCTGCATTTAGAGTAATTTTAGAAGATTATTTTGGTGTAATAGTTTACACAGTAACAAGGTGTAAAAATACCCTACATATAGAGTAATTTTAGAAGATTTTTCTGATGTAATAGTTTACACAGTTACAAGGTGTAATTTTACATTTTTGCGTTCGTAACATTACACTTTAATTTTTAGTGTAATGCTTTTCCGTACGGTGGCCCACAACTCGTAAAGGTCAGCTAAAATTCGTGGAAAACCAACAGAATATAGACCGAGATCAAGAACACTCGTGCAAGGTGGGAAAGAAACAAAACGTAGGTACATAAAAAAAAAAAAAGTTATTAACTATGGAAAACTGAAGAGACCACATATGAAAATTCCCTTGAGGGTTTAACTTGATGCTCTGGAACATAGGATAAATACGTTCTTCTTATGAAACCAGCAACAATCTGGCCGTACATGCAAGCCACAGCTGAAGCCTATTGTACACTCAAGAGTCTATGGGCTGTGGAACCAATAAATAGAGATGCCTTAGACACATCTCTGATATCATCACCCCAGGAGACCGATACGTTAATTAACGCTTCACTGACCCTTGGTTGCTGTTCGCTGTGTTGGGGAAGTCGCTTTAATTCCGAGCAAAAAAATGAACTTCTAACATGTCTTCAACGAGGCCATTGTTAATTGACATACCCAAAAAACGTGGCCCTGTGTTTCGAAGTGCAGTCCTCGCGATAAACAAAGAACATCCTGTATGCTACTCGGAAGAAATTGCATTCGAGTGCGACCATAAATACATAAGCTGAACTTGACTCGTAGATTTCGCGGAAATTGGTAACGTCACCCAATCACAGTTATCTATCCCTTGGTTGCTGTTCGCTGTGTTGGGGAAGTCGCTTTAATTCCGAGCAAAAAAATGAACTTCTAACATGTCTTCAACGAGGCCATTGTTAATTGACATACCCAAAAAACGTGGCCCTGTGTTTCGAAGTGCAGTCCTCGCGATAAACAAAGAACATCCTGTATGCTACTCGGAAGAAATTGCATTCGAGTGCGACCATAAATACATACGCTGAACTTGACTCGTAGATTTCGCGGAAATTGGTAACGTCACCCAATCACAGTTATCTATCCCTTGGTTGCTGTTCGCTGTGTTGGGGAAGTCGCTTTAATCCCGAGAAAAAAAATGAACTTCTAACATGTCTTCAACGAGGCCATTGTTAATTAACATACCCAAAAAACGTGGCCCTGTGTTTCGAAGTGCAGTCCTCGCGATAAACAAAGAACATCCTGTATGCTACTCGGAAGAAATTGCATTCGAGTGCGACCATAAATACATACGCTGAACTTGACTCGTAGATTTCGCGGAAATCGGTAACGTCACCTAATCACAGTTATCTCTTTAACAAGCAATTGAACGTTTTAACTTTGAAACTAAAAAAAAATTTTCCAGGTTGAAAAAGTACTGAGAATTATGGAAAACAGTTGGCTGTAGTGATCGCAGAAACCAGAAATCAGCTTCTGGCTGTATTCACTTCCGGTATCGCTTACATTGCACACCTTTTAGCTTTGACCGAGCATGTGTAGTGTAACTGCTACTCTTGCTGTTATCTTGACAGTAAAAGCGTCTCTCTTAACTTTCTTCGAATGGATTGATTAATGATGCATTGCGAAACAGAGGTAGTAACGGTGCCGACCTTATGTTGCCAATAAATTAAAATTTAAAGTAGACTTTTGAGTTAATACTAAATTTTGACTTGAGACATCATCGTAATTTCAAGTTTTTATACTTGACACTCTAGCGAAGGCCATCATCTATAGGTGCCAAAGAAACCAGCTGAAAATTAAAGCATACGTGGTGCTATCGAAAACTCACCCCTCAAAACCTTCATCGGTATTTCCAAGTTTTCTATCCTGTGTCACGCAATCTCTTCTCGAGAGTTCTCACTTGTTTTTCACAGGACACCCAGGGGACAAGGTCAGTGAGCTGATGTCATAACCTCCTTGTTTTTCAAGGGTTACATGGTCAACTCTCATTTTTCGTTTCAGTCCTCCTCACGGAAGAGGTATTTCCCAGTAAGAACGTTGACGTCTTCCACCAAATTATTCAATTAACATCGTGAAACGACAGGCAACTACGTGTCATAAAAGCGTGATGACTAGCTTTCATTATCCAAAGACTCACAGCTTTCTTCATACGAAATCCCACTTTAATAATTCAGATAGCCAATCACAGCAGCGAAATGGCTTTCTCACACGTGCAAAAAGCGTTTCGTCCAATCAGAAGTGACTCGTCAAAACATACCACTGATTTCATTCAACAAGTTTATCCTGGCTCCTTGCGTGCAAAGCCGTCAGAGCTAGAAACCTATCGTACCAAAAGTAGAGAAGATTTATGCTTTCAGCAATGGCTCAAGGCTCCACGAGATTTAAGCAATTAGGAAAGCCAATTGATGACTATATTATAGAACTACAGAACAAAAATACAAGAGCTAACTGACAGCGAGAAATGTGAAGGTTCTCGTTGAATTTCTGAGAGAAAAACACGGTCTAGCAAAGAAATCCTGAAGACATCGAAGCCAAAGAATTGAGGGAATATCCTTGGTGTGAAGCAAAAGGACGGTAAACACTTTGAACCGTCAAGTCTTCGAGGTCTGGTTTTAGGCTTATCTTTCATATACCGGATCCTGAATAATTAACGTCCACAAAACAAAAGAACAAAGCTAACATAACAATACCTAATCAACAAGGCCTAATCAGAATAACAATAGTTCTTTTGCATTCCGCCATTTTGGTCCGGTATATGAAAGTCTACCCTGGTTTTAAGTTTTAATCCACATTTGAAAAGAGAACACACTCATAAACAAATTTAACGCATATTTGACTCTTTGGAGGTTGACTAGCAATAGAGTTATGACACTAGAGAGTTAAGTTTCCAAAATCCTGAATTCGAGGTTTTGGAACGACAAAATTCTGAATTCAACGCCAAACAGAGGGACTTGGGTAGAAGAAACACAAGATGGCGGAAGGTTCGTCAGCACGTGTCCCAGGCACTTGTAAGGTATGTATATCAACAGCATTTGATTATAACGAAAGACGGTTCTTTTATTTATGAACGGTAGAGTTTATTGTGTCATTACCGGCTTTGTTAAGTGTAGTTTTTGTATTCGGGAGCTCTCCAGCGCGGGAACCCGGTGACCGAGTGGGCATAGGACGAGTGATTGATTGTGTAGGGAACAGTGTGAATTACAATAGGAGAGTGTTTTCGATTAGCTTCTTTGTGATCCATAAGGATATTACATTGGCGACGAGGATGGCGAAGTGGCGTAAATGGAAGCGTGCCTTTGACATGCTCGCAAGAAGACTTCTCAGCTCTTACATTTTGCCGGGGTGGAGGTACAAGACATCTTCGAAGATTTGCAAGATCCTGGTCCCATCCCTGAGACAGGTGACAATGCTTTTAAAATCGAGATTCGAATACTAGATTCCCACTTTCTCGTGGAGGAAAACA
>NC_090888.1:48726756-48729256 GCF_036669925.1 Montipora capricornis | reverse complement strand
AGCGTTGGACTTCCAGCGACCCCAAGCACGTATTTGGGCATCAGACATTCCCCGCTCTGCAGCAAAAGAAGCAGCCCCGATACGGAAACTATGACTCTTGTACAGCTGTGGGCTTAAACCACAAGACTTTAAAGAAAGAGAGAGCAGATCTGTGAAGGACCTGCGGGACACCGGACTATTATCTAAATTGACGAAAAGTGGACCAGGTCTGTCGCCCCGGAGAGTTAAATATCCTAACAAAAACTGCACAGGGCAAAAAACATGCTGGCGATGTATTACTATTGAAAAGGTTCGCTGGTTGTAGTTATGTTTAAAATTGTGAAAAACGACTTTAAAGGCAACAACACGTTGCGTGTTATCAAGAAGCTTAACCAGCTGATGGACCTGTAAGGGGAAATTACCATGATTGTGGGAGCTTATAGTCATTTCACCAACCCGCAAAAAGGCGAAAAACGCCATGGAGCACATCGCTTGAAACTGACAAGAACCATACCTAGAGATAGCCAGCTGAGAAGAACTTTCAATGATTCTGTGAAGTATTGGGAGCGTTATTGGTAAACGACTATCTACAAGGGATCCTAATTTGGTATACCCTTTGATCATCTGAATAATAAAAAAGGCTTTAGTAGGGTCAGGAAAACCAAGAAATTTATTAGAGTAACCTAACGTAGAGACGTATGAACTGACAGTTGATGGCGCATAGTTTTTATCATACATGTAGGCAATAAAAAGAGCCAACATGTGAGGCAATATGGGCAAACTGGGGTGAGCGGAATGAAAAACTGAATTCAGAAACTGGTAAAATAGCTTCCATGCTCGCCTATAAGTTGGTACAGAGGAAGACTGGAGGCTAGATTTTGCAAGCATGCTTACTATGGGACCCAATTCTGTGGCTGCAGATGCTGGGGAATCTCTGTGGATAAGGGGTCCATTGCTGGGGCCGGCTGTCTGAAAGTCTGCACCTGCAAGCGAGACAGAGCATCCGCAAGACTGTTATGAGTCCCTGGAATATGTTTGTGGAATATGTTTGTGAAAGCAATGTTGTGATATAAACAAATAGAAACCAGTTTACGTACAAAGAATATTAAAGCTTGTCCTTACAGGTTTGCTTATTGATAACATGAACCAGGGACTCATTATCAGTCAGGAACAAAATGCATTGATTGCTCATTACCCCACCCCAAAGGTACAAACTCAACACAATGGGGTAAAACTCAAGTATTGCAATATTACGATACTTCAAATTAATAGGCCATTCCCCATAGCACCAATGCGACCCAAAGACAGCACCAAAACCCATTGCACCCGAGGCATCGGTGTAAAGTTTTGAAGAGCTAAGCCAGGTGTTCTCCAAGAAAAAGGACTTCCCATTAAAACTGGACAAGAAGGACAGCCACATTTTTAGACCCTCCTTTACCTCTCTGTTAAGACGGATGTAATGGTGAGCAGATTGAATGCCCAAAGTGAGGTTAATAAGTCTTCGTAGAAAAGCTCGACCAGGGCGGATGACGGAACATGCAACGTTTAAGAGGCCTGTTAGAGAGTGCACCTCCTTGAGGGAAACCTTCTTACGAGACAGAAAGTGTGAAATAAGCGACTTACATTTCTCAATTTTATCGAGAGGCAACCGAGCCTCCAAAAGAACAGAGTCTAACTCAATGCCTGCAAAAGACATGGTGGTCGCTGGGCCACAAGTCGTCTCTGGTGCCATGGGGATACCAAGGTACTCACAAGGTACACAGGTGCTCCGGAGATATGCCATCATTGACGGATGAACCTTTGGGAAAGGACAGATGATGAATAAGTCTAAACTCGCCAGGTGCTCTCTTTGGTATCACATCCAGGGGGGAGATTCGAAAGGGAGACATTGGAGGAGCCAGGAAAGGACCAGCAAGCCTATGGGCTTCCAACTCTTTCGTAACTTTAGCATCAACCACTAATGGATTTTCTAAAGCTGACAACAATTCTTAGAAAAGGACGAGACTCGTTCCCCTTCAAAATGCAAAGGAAATCCCCAAGTAAAACCTGATAATAAACATGAAACAGCGGAAGGGGTATACCTGTCAAGAAGAAAACCTAATCTATGAACTTTTACTGGAGTGGGTAGACTGGGCAGAATGGGATTTGGCTGAGAGGGACTGGACACTGCCGGCTTGGAGTGAGTCACGAAAAATACATTTGGTCACTGAGTGGTGCCCCTCGAACTTAAAGCAAAGATGCTTGAAGGCACAGCCAGGAGAGCACTTACGGTTCTTATGAAACCGAAAACAATAACCCTTAGGAATAATATCTGCTCTAGACTTAGGAATAACTGCGGAATCACTTTGCGGGTTTCTACGCAAAACGAGTTGAGATTTCAACCACAACTCCCCATGGATCCTATCCCATGGGAGGGAAGACCCATGCGTCTTCCTCAAGAAGTGAAAATATTCATCGTAGAATTTCCAGTTATGACCCCTCCCAGCTAAATCTTGAACAATTTCCCCATATTTCATGAGGG
>NC_090888.1:48716756-48721756 GCF_036669925.1 Montipora capricornis | reverse complement strand
ACCTAAGCCGGGTGCCTGCTTCAAAGAACCAGCAGTTACGATCGGGTCGGATAATTTGAAAGCTGTCACCAAATTCTGTTACTTGGGAGGTGCGCTGTCAAACGGTTGTTCCGTCGACTCTGAAATCACTGAACAGATTGCAAAAGCTTCTTCGACTTTTGGCCGTCTTGCTTTGAGATTATGGAACACCGGTGACATCACCCTAGCAACAAAAGTTTTATCAAGCGGCTGTTTAAATAGTACTGCTTTACGGCGCTGAAACGTGGGCGGTATATCGATGGCATGTAAAACAGCTATATGCTTTCCATATGCGATGTTTACAGAAGATTGCCGATATATCTTGGCACGAACGATTCTGTGCGATGTGATTTAACACGAGTGATCGACTTGGAAAGAATCTTCTAAATGGACTGCTGATCAATGAGACCTCATGAGCAACTACGGACAGAAGTCTAATGAATGGAGCCGAAGTGCTGAAACTTGAAAGAACTCGTAAAACTGAAACATATAGTAATGTAGAAAACTCGTTTAAATTCAAATCACTATTTCTCCGTATGGACATTGTTCAAAGTAGTTCATTCATTTAGGACCTTGAACATCATAGCCGTGGCTTCATTGTGTTTTCCCACTCAGAGGTTATTAAAAGAACCAGAATGTAGTACAAAAGTAAATACCAGAATTCCGTTGGTTCCTTTTATGTCCCAGTGTGTTTGCTGGGGTCTCATTCACTCGAAATCTCCAAAGTAATCACGCGCTGGATGCATAATATAAACTACTAAGAGTTCGTTCGATTGACCCTATTCCAGAAAAAGAATACATGCAGTGATGTATTCTAAACGGCATGTCTGGCGTTTTGAAGCAACAAGGATATGAAGATATGTTTAAAATGACATTTTAGCAAGTGTTTGACAATTTTGATTTGAATCTTAATGAAAATGAAGGATTTCTAACTTCTTTTTCGAAGACATGTTTCGATGTTACAAACATCATCGTCAGTTACAAAATATTTGAAAAACCGTTAGGACTATATAACAACTTGGCGAAACATGCATAATTAAGTATGATTAAGTGACAAGAAATACATATTTGAGTGAGTTACAGAGTGTTAGAAAGAATGTAGAGCCTAAAGCGTAATTGCCGTTTTTCTACTATAGCTCGAAGCAAAATAGGTCGCCTTTTAAATCGTTATTGTCATGATCTTGACATCAAATTACTGTTTACCACGTTTAAATTAAATTAAATTAAATTAAAAAATGTCGTAACTTTCTCAAAGATAACGATTTGCTTTCTGCTGTCTCGACCTTTTGGTTATATTAGAAAGTATTTGCATTTGAAAAGATTCCCCCGCATTAGCCGCCATTGCAAGCTAGTTCCAGTCCAACACCGAGAATACTAATATGGTCTATTGCTTATGATAAACCTGTATATCAACATAAAGGTATATAGGTAGGTAACTTTATTTCAACTCGGATTGATAAGGCTGATTGGGCCCCTAGCAATACATCCTAATATGCCGAGAAAAGAACAAATAATATCAAAAAGAAAAAAAAAACATGATCAATTAATGACTAACATTCTAACTATATCAATAAGTAAACAATCCTAAATCCTAAAATTATTACAGTGAGTCATATAAAACTATACATTACAAATATAGCTCTCTTACAGCATTCTGAAATTCATAAAGATTGTCGTTGAAAGTAATTCATTCGGTAAAGAGTTCCACATTTTGGCACCAATAAAAGTTGCAGATTTTAAGCCAAAGTTTGTAGTTTCCTTACGTGGGACGACGAGCTTGTTGGTGCATCTTAATTAAGCACTAGACATTATTACGTACGAGGAACAAGTCACTTATATATCCCGGCCTGTAACATATCGTTTACAGCTTTAATAATGAATATCGCAATGTCCTGTAGGCGAGGAATCGGGCGTACCTCTGTAAGTCCCTATTAACTCTCATCAGCATTCCTTATCGAAACTATAAAATGAGCGTTGTATTACTTGGGTATTGAATACTACTTTGCTACCCATATATATTTATTCTTTTCCGATCTGTATAGAACTTCCAATGGCCTGTCTACACCTCGCCATTTTAAATTTCAGTGAAAACTTGATATAACGGAGACTGAACCAAGATACTGGCAAATTTAGTTAGTTGTTTCGGGGCTCTATTCCAGACATTTTGATATAGAAGTGGGAAAAAGATTTTCGTTCTTTATTCTGAGGACATTGTTATGGAGAGGTTATTCAAAAATCGAGGTTCAACTGTTTGCATACAGAGGTTATATTCTAACCACATTTTCAACAAATGGTCAGCGATTTGATCCACGTCCCTTATTTTAAGCCAAGCAACAGCTTCAGCTGTCTATGTTTCTTTTGCCTTCTCTTTTTCGCTTCATTTCCCAGTAACCACGACTCCAAATTAAATAGGCCCGCTGGCGATCTTGACTTTGTTGAAGTCATCTTTCTTAGACGCCATAATGCTGCAGTCCGATTAGAAACGTATTGAGAGGACTGCAACGGTTACGGACAATATAATTCCAAGTGCGACAAGTGAAATACCAAGCGACGTCAACGACTCAAAAGCAAAACCTGCAAGGACGAAGAGATACCCATTATTCCCAGAGTCCTTCTTTTTTTCAAAAAACTGTTAACGGGTTTGTCATAAGGAGATGTGTATTGGGGATCTGAGGTTTCTTTCATCTTTCACGAGGAGGTAAAAGCAGATTTGTCGCAGTCCTTCTTTAGAAAGGGCCCATTGCCACATTATGGAAATCATATTACCTAACATTTTAAAGTGGTAAAAAGTCAAGGTCGTTCAGGCGGTTTTGCCAATATTCTGTAACTTGTCATTTTTTTAGATATATTCGAATAACTCTGACATATTTTAACAAATGTAAGGTAATTGATAAAAACTGTACGTGGTTAGAACTGAAGAAAATTTGCCGAAGGGTTTTGCTGTTCGTACTTCCTTACAATGTTGTCCAAGAAGTTCTTTCTTCAATTTCCAGAAATGATAATACATAAATTCTGATCGTTCCAGTCGTTAATCGAGGAATTCCCAATTTTGGTACTCTTCGCTGCCATTCCAAGAGCAGATGGTTCAACAAAGAATCGTTTCCACTCGACGGCATGTTGCGAAGAGCAAGTCATACATTAGTAATATTAGAAACTCAAATTCTAATAAACATAGCTTATTTTCCAGAGGAAAACATAATTATATAGCCTATTTGATGTCCGATGAAAAAAGATTACTTTGCATATTCATAGAAATCAGAGTTTCGGGGGGCCCTGAAAATGGCGACTGAAGTAATAAGGGCGCGCAATGTAATGTGGGTGAGTAAAATTCTTTAATTTATAGCATACAATATTGATATTGGACATCCATGTTATGGTCAATTGACACCTGTCAAAATACGCTATCCTCTGACCATTATTACGTGACCATATTGCGGGCTCAAGTTTAGAGCTTACCGAGGTCAGCTAAATATTTAAGTTGACCGCTGACCAGGTACTGATTTTCGATTGGGTCGCAGCCTTAAGCCAGGTTAACTTCTTGTATTTGGGACACCTAAACATAAACGAGACTTCATTTTTCGCGCGCTTTCTGTGGCTCGACGTGCCGGCTACACGGCTATACTACGTCAACTACAACTCTTAACAGTCGACGCTTTTCGTTGGAAAATATATTTTTCCTGCATTTTTCGCCTTTTTCAATCCAAGTTTGACATATATTCCTGTGACCAGGACCACACTGGGGGATACGCAGTTATTCAAGTCAAGCATCGGGATATAAATAAAACTGAGTGTTCATTTTTAATTTGTTTAGAGCTGCTTTTTGCGCTGTATTGCAATTTTCGTCATATCTTAAGAAGAGTTCGAATCTTGGATTTCATAAGGTTGTATAATATCAGTAATAGCTCAAACTTGGTGGAAGAGGTTACTGCACAAATTCTGTTCTTGGACACAAAACCGTTTGTTATTTTTACGGATGCTTTATTTCAAGCGGATGAGTATTTTTAAAAAGTGGAATGTTCAGGAATGAAACTTGGCTTTTTATTTTCAACTGGAGTTAAATAACAATCATCTGTACTCTTTTTGGACATAAAGAAATGGTTAATTTGTTTGTTTGTTTTGTGCTAAAATTCGAGCGAACAATTGTTTTTTTCACTACGTTTGTCTAACTGTTTTTGGTGTACCTCGACGGTGACAAGAGAATTTTGCCCTTATGTTATAAACACGTATAAATCGCAATGAGTTCTTGTAAAGTAAGGAGAAATATCACTAGCTTGTGTTTTCAGAGGTTTGTTTAAAGCACATAAAGGTAAGCTTAATTTGTTGGAGATCTTGTTTGAAGTTTGTCCTTTAAGCCAAGCTGGCGTGTTTTAGTGTTCCCTAGTGGTCCCTTCTACTTTCAAACTTAATGGAAACCCCGACACATAAACATACCTGAGTCCATTTCTTGATTTGTCGCAGAACAGGCGAGAAATAGTACAGAACATGACCAATTAACTCATACCATGTCAAATCATGTTATGTTACCGATATGTAGTAATTTGTACTATTACTAATGTGGTCAATAAAATTGTCACACTGGAAAGTTTTCACAGGGTTGCCATAAAGGACATTCACCTGTACCAGCTGTTAACCCTGAGCTCACGTTGTGAAGGAAATGAAAACTAGAATCAGTTTTTGATATATTGCAGGTGAAAATTTAATGACAGCCCTGCTTAATGCTGGTTTTTTGTTTGTGTGCTTTGAATTAGTTCCAGATCGGCTAAATTTTGTTGTTGGGATAGAAGTGATATAAGGAAAATGGACAGTGATAGATTTTAATTACAAAAATTGTTTTTGTGTAACACTTTTCATTTATTTAATTTCACTCACTTTAAAATCTCCACCATCCCCTCAAGAGAATTTCTTTTTCATGTTAGTTTGAGCTTTCAAACTGTTTTCATTTCTAGGGACTTATCTCATTCGCTAAATACTTTGGCTGATTT
>NC_090888.1:48706756-48711756 GCF_036669925.1 Montipora capricornis | reverse complement strand
CCGACCCCTTGTTAAAGATATAACTTGCTGTTTTTAACTACTTAGCTTAATATTTTTGTAATTCAGTATTTATTTTTGGGACCACAGTAATTGGTTATGCTGTTGTGGCCTCCCTGCCCCACATTTGTTGTGACGAAGTCAAGTAAAATAAAAGAAAATAAACAAAACGAGGAACAAACGCAAAGAGGTAGGAAAAAAAAAACAAAGCAAAACTCAAGAGCCTGAAATCACAGAACATTCCTCCGATCGAAAGAAACACTCGCCAGGAGACTTAAGGAGAGGGTCGGACGGGAAAATTCTTGTCTGTCGCCGTTATGATGCATGGGCCTTCCTCCATACGTCATGATCCAGAACCACTCGCTCATGACGTACGGACCGAGCACAGCAAAAGGTCCGTCCATCATGACCGAGAGTGAAATATTTTCCCTTGGACCGAACTAACCCAGTCAATAAGAATTCTAAAAGCTGGTTCTTTTCCTCGCAACGGCACAAGAAACTTTAAGTTCAAGTCCACAATTACAATTCATGAACATACGAAATGTTAAAAATGTATACATTTATGGGTTGTGCAAATTTGAATCAAGAAGCCCTTTGAAGCGAAAAAGTCTTTCAACGGTCTCAAGCTGTTATAATTTCTCGTATTTTAATTGGTTAACTCGTCTAAAAAGCCAACAGAAAGTTAAGTAAAGGTGTAAAAATAAATTGTCAAAACTATCAAAAACTGAGCAAGTGACGAAAGTTTGCTTCACGCTTCAAAGAAATCGTTCGCCAATCTTCTTCGGCTGAGGACTCGATAAAATGGCGTCGTTTCAAGCTCATATTTGTCGACATATTTATTGCAAAAACAGCGCACTTATAAAAGTATGTTTGTGATTTTTCCGGTTTCTCAAACTTCCAGAAACATAAAGAAAACGTTCATACCGTACTTTGTTTTCCTCACGGTGTTTTCCTACTATTGACCCACAATGAAATGTTTCGATAATTTCATCGGACAGAAGTTTCGTTTTAAGGCTGCTAGCTAGTTCCGAGAGTTCATCATCGAATTAAGAGTTCAGTGCAGCTGTGTGTTTCTTTGTTTTGTGTTCGCTCCATTCCTCAGTAACCGAGTCTCCAATCAAGCAGGCCCGCTAGCGTTTCTGACCGTTGTTGAAGTCATCTTTCTTAAACAGCGTAATGTTGGAATCGGCGAGCTCACGAGAAGGTGATATATATTGCGTAGATTTTCAATTCTCCTTCCATCATCTGATATAGGGAAAGTGCCAAAAGGTCTGGATAGTAGCAGGGATAACGATATTTTAAGAAACAACACAACACTTTTTAAATTTAAAAAACATATTTCGACAGAAGCTTCTGCCATCTTCAGTTTAAATTACAAAGTACAGAGTTGAATATATAGTGTGAACCAAAATGCTAATTAGCTGTAAGGACACATGACAATGTAAAAGATTACGAAGAAAGTTTTAAATTAACATGATAAAGTTGATGATTAAGTGTAGGTTTCTCTCATTGAATGTGAATGGCTTCTTTTATCTTAAGCTGGAAGGTGGTAGAAGCGTGATGTAGGATGCTAAAACAATCATTAGAGCACAAAGTGCGGCAATGTTCAGAATTCTGTAGATGTTTGAAGACGTGCGAGGTCCTATCACTGAAAGTGTGCTCACCTACGCGCGTGGAAAAATGCCGGGTAGTTTCGCCGACATAGCAGGCACTACAGCCCGCACACAAAAACTTGTATACCACACCCGCACGGAGCCCACTAGGGACAGGATCCTTCACGCTGAACATGTTGCCGATTTTAAATGACGAGAAAACTAACTTAATATCAATATTATTACAATAACGTTTAGCAAAAAGGCGAACCTTTTTCTGCGTGATAAAAGAAAAAGGACCAATATAAGGTAATTTAAAGTAAAAGGTACGTACAGTGTCAGAGACGGAAGCCGGGGGATTACAGCCATGGCGAGTACGTGTGAGGTAGCGACAGAAACCCATAAGGGTTGAAACGTGTAACGCGCGTTCACAGCTTCCGAATATTCAGTGCGAACTGATTGGTTGAATGTTTCAGTGCTAAGTACCATATTTGGAAACCCCTCGCTCTTGTTGTTCCAAATATGGTACTTAGTAAATTGAATATTCAGAAGCTTGTTTCCCAGCACACAAGGGGCCGTTACACATTTCAACCCTTATGGGTTTCTGGTAGCGATTATTAATATTTTCAACTAGATGGACTGGAAAAAGATTCTTCTGAAGGATTTTGGTAAGCTTCGTGATGTCCTCGTGAAAACCCAACCAACTGTTGTGGATCTTGTAGGCTCTGTCAACAAGCGTGCGAATGAGACCCAGTTTGTAAGAACGCGATGTAAAACTAAAGTAATTAGTCAAAAGGCCCGTAATGGTTTTCTTACGGTAAACACTAGTGACAGGAAAATGAGGGCCATTGTTGATCAAAACATCTAAGAAAGGTATCTTATGATCTGTTTCCTTTTCCATAGTGAATCTGATGTTAGGGTGCCTGGAGTTAATGTAATTGAAAAATAATAGCGCTTGATTCTCCGAATGAAATAAACAAAATGTATCATCAACATAACGTCGGTAAAACAATATCTCAGAGTCCTGGAAATTTTCTAACCATAATTTTTCATGATGACCCATAAATAAATTAGAAAGAACAGGAGCGAGGGGCGGGAGCCCATTGCTACACCATCTATCTGGTCGTAGAAAGAACCCTTAAATAAAAAGTGGGTCTGAGCGGTAGCTACGGAAAAAGACTCTTAAGTTCGCCAGGTCAATACATTCATCAAGAGGTATGTTGGTAAAAAGACTCACTATGTCAAAAGAAACCATGAATTTACCATGCATAGATAAACCTTGAATATCCTGGACAAAGGTAAAAGTGTGAGAGGCGCAATGTTCAGTTGGAATATGCGGTGTTAGCAAATTACACAGGTATTTGGCCAGGTTGTAGTTGTAAGTTCTAATAGATGACACAATGGGGTGGAATGGCGGGATGGAGTTGTGTCCACGTTCCTTGTGCATCTTCGGTAAGCCATAAATTCTTGCTGGCTGTGAACCTCTGGGATAAATGCTGTTATACACATCACTGTCAAGGTGACCGTTTTTCTTTAATTTTCGGAGAAGTCGTTGTAACCTGCCTTCTCTCAAGAGGGTAGGATCTTCCTTGATTGGTCGAAATTTGGAAGTGTCACTAATGATTTTCAGGATGCCTTGGTCGTAATCAGCACGATCTAAAACAACAACCCCACTATGGCTAAGAATCTAAAGGACAGCAAACAAGCAGGAAAACTTGTTTCAGATCTTTCTCATCTGGCACATTCTTATGTTTCCTCATACAGACCAACTACCGCCGATCTCAAGAAGCACCGAGTATTGAAGGAACTGAGGAGTAATAAAAATATTGTCATCCTAAAGCCGGATAAAGGTAATGGGCTAACTGAGGTAGAGGTCTTTATTATCTATGAAGGACAAAATAAACATCTTTACACAACATTGTTATTGGAGCGAACACTTGTGCAAAATCTCTTAGCGCCGAATAATCTTTTCAATCCCGGCTTTCAGATATTTCGCTGTTGATAAAAACGTGACAAGGTGTTCTTAACCCTGTTAAAACGTGCTTTGATGTAGCAGCGTCTATAACGAAAATCTACGTACCTTGACTTGGTGGTACAAAGGTATTCGCTGTACTCACGGAAAACACAGCTGTCCAATTTGCTGCCGTAGCTGTCTTCCCAGTTGTCCTGGAATGCACCGTTGTCGTTTCAGTTTTTGCTATAGTTGTTGTGCCGGTTGTCCTGGAAGGTGCAGTTGTCCTAGTGGTTGGACTAGGATCGTCTGGGCAACCATTCGGACATGCGCAGCGGTGGGTAAGTGAGAATACCTGAAGAGAAGGATAATGCATCTCTGTAGATGAATTACAAGACACTGTTCGTCATACCTGTGCACCACTTAGAAATTACCTGGCTCTACACTGAGAAATACCTGTGTGACTAATTAGTAAATGGAGTATCTACGTATACACTACTGATCAACGAATCCAAAATCATTTCCAATGTGGCTGCTAAAACTTACCCAAGGCAATCCTTTGCGGTGGATTTTCGCGAAGTATGGGACTTCCTTACTCCAGTCACATGTTAGAATGACTTTACCACGATATTGTATTTCAGAAAAATTGCTGCAAATAAAGTGAAATGTGATTTAGGGACTCTTTAATTTTCATTTCAACTTACTTGCCCAGCAAGTTAAAATAAAAACATCGGGTAGGTGGGAAGGTTAAGTCTAGGCGCCAATTGTGAGAGCACATAACAAGACGAAAACCTTAACTTTTGCTGTATTTATTTTTTTGAAAATCCGGACGCGAGACTTGAAAGAGAGAGTAGATTTAAAGAAAGAATACGGGATATGAACACGTCTTTTAATCAATAACCGCGCGAACGGTAGACCTTGAAGGGTGAAGGTCCTGAGATTTTGTTTTCTTATCGCATAGTAATCAATACTACTTTAACTACATTTTCTAGAAAGATACTCAAAAACATTAAACAAAACGCGAGTTATTAACGAAAAGGTATTTTCGATAGAACTTTCTCAGTCAGAAAAAGCATGCAAAGTCAATTAAAAGGAATTTGGTTACGTTTTCCGCAGCCACCTAACTGTTTTCCTGAATTTCAAGTCCCATTGTTTGTCATTAACGTGGCCGATCCTTTCCTTTTTTTTCACACATTGTCGTCGGTTTATTCCCTGGGAATGACTTTTTCAGAATGTATACCATTTATAAGAGGGGCGATGCCTCAAACAGAGGAAACTACTGCCCCTTACAGATGCTAAGTGTTCCCAGTAAGCTTCTAGAAGCCACTATGTGCGAGGGCCTGGACGACGTCATCGTAAACACAGAAGCCCTAAGCAATACCCAATGGGGTTTCCGACCTGGAAGGTCAAGTGAAGGTCTTTTCATATATCTGGCTGAAACCTGGAAGCGAGCACTAGAA
>NC_090888.1:48676756-48701756 GCF_036669925.1 Montipora capricornis | reverse complement strand
CTCTGTTTTGCCAAAAACCACTCAAATAACCAATTTTTCGACGGAAAATTCATCCCAGAGGATAAAACTATTCACTGGACATGTAACAGAGGTAAATATGTTCGAGCGAAAGCGAAAACAAGCGAATATTTTGAGGGAATACACAATTATGTGAGATCAAAGGAACATGTGGTGAAGACACGCAATTGCATCGCTACGAAAATAATGTTACCTTTTCAGCGATTTTAACGCTTGAAATTCCATCCAATCCACCTGGTCTAGTCTTTGAACTCACTATTATCGCTGCCCTAGGAATCTTCAGTGTTCTACATAACAGCACACTAGGTAAAAGACGGCTCGACGGGCGACAGATTGTTGTCGAAGTCCATTACTCGTCGCTTTTAAGATTCCACCGCCTGTCTCGTTCAGTATCCAATTGACTTGCCATTATTGAGCTTCATAAGGGTATATTTTGTTCAAAGATCCACTAAAACGCCATTCGCGTTACATGACTTTCGACGCCATTGCCGGTTAAGTTAATCGTTCTACTGTGTCCACCAGAGAAATCTACGCATTTCCCACTTCACTCTCGATCCCAAGAAAATACGCGCAGAAGGTTCTATGCGGAAAGACACCACTTAGCAGGGGAGTGACAACCCAGTAATTAAAAAAAGAAAAGAAAAACAGATCGATTGATATGAATCAAATGGAAAGTGATTTGAAAGATTCCGACATGTGTGCGGTTAATCATTTGTATGTAGAAGATGTGAGTGGAACAGATTTGAATGCTATGGCCTTAAAATATTATGCTACACTATCATCAGTGCTGGAGCATCATCCGCTCCCTTAATAGTTGTTACTAAGACTTTAAGACCTACTGTCCCATCGTATAATGAGCTCATTGTCTGTGCAAGAAAGTTGAGGGGGAAAGCTGAGAGAAAATGGAGAAGAACTAGAACAATGGAAGATCTACAAGTATTTAAAACTAGAAGAAACTATGTGACTTTCCTGTTGAATAAGGCAAGACGTGAATTCTACTCTGAGTTTATGGAAGAGAACAGTGTTGATCAACGCAAACTTTTCAGAGCTGCAAATGAGATCCTGGGCATTAAAGCGAACTTAGTTCCTACATTCCTGTACATTCCTGATCAACTGAATAAAACTTTACTGGGAAATGACATTGCACGGTTCTTTGTGAAGAAGATTAATGACATTCGAAACGAAATAGAATCCACATGTACTATTTTATCAGACTTGCGCGAAGTACCGCCAGACCCTAAAGTAGAATGTGCGAAAGTTTTACGATCATTTAAGCAGTTGTCTGAAGGTGATATTAGCGCAATCATAAAAAAAGCTGCCAAAAATCGTGTAATTTAGACCCAATGCCAACCCAATTGGTGGTCGACTGTCTTGACCATGGCCAATTGCTACCTGTTATTAGCACCATCGTTAATTGTTCACTATCACAGGGTGCTGTTTGAGGGATTTAGGTTTTTTTTAAACCAAATTCCTGCAATGGCATGGCCTTCAACGTAAACCTTCATCGGTAAATTTTTGATGAGCATATTTGACAAAACATTTTCTAAGCAGCCAATCGGAATATCGCCTTATAAATGACATTATACAGAAGGATAGCCTTCGCAGTAAAATTCGATACCCGATAAATTCGATCATACGGACAAAGGACCGATCGTTGTGTACAATTGTGTACAACTTTGACGCTTTGTTCGATTGAATAGGACCTTAATTACATTGTTACCCCGGTATTCCTTTAGGATTTAAGAATATGGATTTATATTGCTTTTTGCTCTATGTAAAAGGTTGGATGTTGAATGTTGGATGTTTTTTGTTTAAATTAAACTGTGTTTGTAAAATCATTGTGAGGTGAGGAACACAACAAGAAGGGTATGACAGGCAAATTTGACGATAGGGTAGGGCATTTGAACACGGTTTTGGCCCGAGGGGGCGGAAATTTGAACGATCCAATTTTCAAAAGTTCAAATTTCCGGGCTTTGCCCTTAGGTGGGGGGGGGGGGGGGGGTGTTGAAGTTTCGAGTTGATCGGCGCATAAATACCCAGCAGCGCGTGGTTTAAAATTAGGTCTACTCCCTCCGTATCTCCAAAACTAAGGACTACGACAAATCCAGAAATATCTTAACATAAATAGTCAGTTTTGCTCTGTGAAAGGTCACAATAAATGTAAGTTGGAGGGTTGTAAAACTTACTAAGTAACATATTTTCAAACTCAACTCGTTTTGTGTGCGAGTAACAACAACTCAAATTTGTTTCAAAGTGTTTACAAGTACTTCACTCAACTTTTCTTCGTTTATACGACTTGTAAATTAATCGAACCAAGAAAACAAGTCGAAATTCGCCAAATAACAACAGCAGAGAAGAGTAATGGCCGCCACACACAAACACTCATTCACAGGATCATTCTTATTTCCAGGGTCCTCTCCCTAATAGAGACCACGTGACAAACACTTGGTTCTCGTATACAAATAAATAAATAAATCACTAATTATCACCGGTGATGACAAAGCGTGGGGAATCCCACAAAACAATACGAACAGTTTCCAATTGACTTCACAGAACTTTCGCTACTTCAAGGTTTGCAAACAATCACGCCCGGCGATATACTGTGGATTTTTAAATTTAAAAATCACCTTTTTCACAGCCTCGCGATTCCTACCCAATGACGAGTTATTATTTCGTTAATTTATATTGTAAGAAATAGAGTTCAAGGTTGTTACGAACGGGTACAAATACCTGCCTTTGGGAAGGTAAACACCGGGTAACAAGTTGAAATTTGAAACTTGCAACTTCCACGGAGCAAACTGCCAATCAAAACACCAACATTGGCCGTTTATATACTAGAGACACATTTTTTCTGCGTCTGTTAAATTCGTCTAGTATAAAGACGGGCACAAGACGCATTATGCGTCTGGATGAAGTATCTACTTTAGTCCGTCTTCGAGAGACGCACTAAACTCGTTAGTTTGTCCAGAAGAATCGTGCGTCTGATGCCCGTCTTTATACTAGGCGAATTTAACAGACGCCGAAAAAATGTTTGCCCGAGTTCGTACCAGACGAATTATGCGTCTTTACTCTAGACGGATAACATGAGAGACGCATAATTCATCTGGACGGATTATGCGTCTGTAGTATACAAATGGCCATTGCATCACAAAATTGCAAAGTGGCGCGCAAATGATCATCCAGTTACAGTGTAATTGGCCTCTGTGTATTGTTTAAGTCATTAACTTATCAAGACGAAATAGAAATAGTGCTCACAAGGCAATTTAACTGTGGAATGTTCAACCATGGATGAAGAGAATTAAAAATAAGAGAGGACTGATTTGCAGTATGTCAACCAGTCACTATAACGTTTTTTCATTGATTTGGAGGCAATAAAGGAGTGTTGGGTACTTGTTACGTCTAGGTCGCATGTACAAGGAATGCTTATTGGTTCTTGCGACATTTCAAAATGGCGTGTAAGTAGCAGAGTCTCATGCCATCTCGTATCCAGAATCCTCGGGCTTTCAGCGGGTGATCGCCCAGAGAGACTCTGGGATAGTAGGCCACTGCGGAAAATACCATAATACTCTTTGCTTATCGCCCCCCTCCCCCCCGCCCCCCAAATTTTGAATAAGCATTGTTTTTGTTTTCTCTTGGGACCATTGTAAGTCCCAAGAGAAACTGGAAACAACGCTTATACAAAATTTGGGAGGACAAACAAAGAGTATTATGGTATTTTCCGAAGTGGCCTATGGAGTCCGACTCCATTTTCCCAGAAATCGTGGGTCCCGGTCTTATTGGGCTTGGTTGAGTTTAAACGGAAACGGTAACAGAAAAGAGAAAGCAGTAAACAGTAGAAATGGCGGGTTGAAAGTATTCGAGGAACAAAACTTTTAGCCTTACGCACCATAAAAGAAACTGGATAAATGCTCATTGGCTTGCTGTGAGAGCGAGTTAAGATGAAATTTCTGACGCTTTCGGTAAGTGTATTTTTAGTGTTTCAGCGTGCAGTCCATCGTGCAGAATACCATCGTGCAAGCAACACGATCGACAAATTTTTGTGGAAACGACACCAATGTCCTCTTCTACTCCAATTTTATGTTTCCGTAATTCTTAATGACTTCGACAAGACCTTCTTCCACGGATTTCTCCCCAAAGAGACTGATGTAATGTTTTCGTACTGTACTTTTGCAACAGCAACAGTAATGAGTTTTTAGCAGCGTGGGAAAATTCCTGCGCGGTATTAGACATAATTCAAACTCGTCGTTTTATCATTTTTGTAATTTTTATGTTTCTAACGTAGAAAAAACAAACAGCAATGAAAGTCCTCCAAATTCTGGGGTTTCGGAATTACTTACCGACTTTCTGTCGGACTTCCATTGTTATGCAAGCGACCAATCAAAGAAAGAGCTTAAAGTGCTACTATGATCAAAAAATAATTTTCTTTTTTCCTCAGATTTTGACAGCATGTTCGCTTAAAACGCAACTGGCAAAATTTTGAGCTTTGATTTTTACCCAAAGGCTGTTTATTTTGAATGTAACGTTTGGATTTCACGGTCCGCCATTACTCACGCTCAAAAGTGACCGATTGGACCTCAGAGGGTTGGATCTAGGGAAAATTAACGTCATTGATTCACTAGCTTAAAATCTCAGCGTGTAAACGCAACTTATTATATACGCAAAAGACAAGTTTAAAAATCTGAAAGCCCGAAACTCCCGTGCTGCATATTAATTCAGACGCGTACACACGCATTGCATTCTTAAACCAGTAAGTCTTTGACGTCATTTTCTCCTCGACCTCTCAAGATTTTAAAGTTAGTAATGGCGGACCAACAAATAACAAAATCCCAGTTAAAATACACAGGTGTCTTTTTAAAATCAGAACTTAAAACTTGGGTCACTTGGTGTTTAGTTAATATAGTTTTGAAATCCAAAGAAAAAGAAGAATTATTGTTTGGTCGTAGTAGCACTTTAAGCTGCATTATCCCAGAGTCTTTCCGGGCGCTCACCCACTGACCAAAAAGCCCGAGGATTCTGGTTACGAGATTGCGTCTCATGTTGAATATAAACTCACCCTTTCGGAATGTAGCGATACAGGAAAACGAGAGAAACAACAAGAAGAGTGGAAAATCTTCCTGAAAGTAACGTTGGCTTGCTTAACATTGGGATGGCTTGGCTCCATCTTTGTTTATTTCTCGTAAAAGAAGTACATCTCAGTGCGTGCGGTGAAACCAAGTAAGCATCCAAATACGTTCGTCTAATCAAAAAGCAACGTGGAGGTTTGACCTAAACTTGCGCAAGATCATATGACTAATAACATGGCCACTCGGATAGACTGGACCGGGAAAACAAATTTAGGCGCTTGCATAACGGCGATCCTGACAAATTGTCCTCTTTAACTCGTGCTTTATGCGAATGTATAGCAAAACGAGTGTATACAAATGAGTATAGTCCCTTCGTTAGCACAGCCATGAGGATCTGGGAATAGTCTCAAAACCCACTTGAACAAATGACGTCCAAGGGATAACCAACAATAGGGAACTTAAGAACCACGACGGCGGCTTAGTCGACGACGACCGGAAGTGAGATATACGTTAGTACGCACGCGCGGCCAGCAAATTCCGTCGTCCTGTTGTTGTCGACGACCCCAAAGGCAGCTCTTTCACGTCGTCGTTGGAAGGAGTTCTGTTCGCCAAGTTTCAGGTAAAAATCCACCCTTGTTTTTCGAATTTTGGACTCCTTTGGAAATTCTTATCTTTGTACATCGACGTTTGCTTTCTTTTTTTTTTCTAACAGGCGAATTCGGTTGAAAATTTGAGTAATGAATTTACGTGTTTACATTTAGGAATGACAACAACAACAAAAGCGGCAGGTTTGGAGGAGCGAGCGAACTCGTAAGTTATAAATTTATGTCATTGTTATTTGTAAGTATTTAGGAAAGACACATCGTCGATCTCCACCATGGAAGAAAAACGCTTTACGTCAAAAATAGTAATCGCAGTGTCTTTTAGCTTAAAAGGTTAAAAGGGCTGTAGCCTCGGTAAAAAATCTGATTTTACGCCATATTTTTCCTTCCTTGTGTGTGCGTCTTACGTAAAATATAAGCAGCCTGTGTAGTTTCACAGAGACGCAGCATTTTTTCATTCGGTTGGGGAATAAACTGACAATCCTCCTGTGGTATTTTCAGTTAATAGAATTATTATTTCACGCATGTAAGGAGTTGGGATTTTTGACTCAAAACATTCGTCCTTGGTTACGGGTTACAATTAGTTTTGGACGAAAATTTCTCTAATCTTACAGGAATCCAAACTTTACCTGGAGTTACGATCACGACATACTGACGTGCCGGGAAGTTGTAGACATCGAACCGTACCAGTTTAAATTAAGAAGTCCCGAAAGAGGGAAAGCATGGGAAGCCATTTCAAGTCACTTAAATACGACATCGTGTCCAAAGTTCCGAGTAACCCCACGATCTGTTCGCGATAGGTATAACCTACTGACAAAAAAACTTCAGACAAGACTAAACACGAAAGAGAAGGCCAGTGGTATTGCTGTGAATAATTCCAAGCTTGATGATCTTTTAGAAGAAATCTTAGAGAAGGAAAAAGCTGCAAAAGAGAAGCTCAACAATGACGATGATGATAAAAAGAAATCTCTCGAGAATGAAAAGGCGGCTGCTGAAGATATGCGGAAACGTGCTTTAGAACGGGTAGGACAGACGACTAAAAGAAAGGATAAAGAAGAGGGAACTGAGACAGGACCATCCAAGAAAAAGAGTCGAAAGAGAACAGGCGAAGCAGTGGAATATTTAAAGGAAAGAGCTTCTACAGAGATACAGCTAAGGGAAAGGGAGTTGGAAATGAGAAAGAAAGAGCAAGAAAGCATGTAATCACAAAGGGAGAGAGAGAGGAATGAGCAGCAAGATAAGGTGCTCTCTACTATGCTCAAACAGCAAGACCAACAGCAGCAGATGATGATGATGCTCATGAATCAACAACAGCAACAGTCATAGGCTTTAATGTCTCTGATAGGAAAAATTGTTCCAAAATAACTTACAGTTATTTTCATTGTTGTTTTACATAATGTTGAGATCCCATTAAAAGTTGTGCATTGCGTCCAATTTTCTTACAGTCAGATGTTATTACGCAACATTCGTTGAGTTTTTAAACCAATTATCTCACAAGTAAACGCGAACACGATTCTTTGGAATTCGCCTCGATGTATATTCATTTCATCTTAGTGTTTTTGTTCGGAACATTAAAAAATACACTTTTGTGAGACAAATGATGACTTTATTCAAGGAACTGGGTGTTTACTAACAAGCACTAATCCTATATAATCAGATCCAATTACTTTGCGAATTACTTTGCGGTTCAGCTCACTCAGGAAAAGTACTCCTCTAAAGTGGGTGGTTCCAGGGCAAAAAAAGAGGAGGTTTGGTTACCGTAAAGACAGGTAAGAGCATTCTGGAGAAGAGCAGAAACTATATACATCTTGCCAACACTACTGAGGCCAATTTTAAGGTTTTTCTTGAAGTCTAGACACTTAAAATAGTTGATTATATCACCGAATAACCATTCAACGGAGGACCTAACGACACTCATTGAAGCATTATATGCTTTCATTTGGTCAGTAAGGACCCCGTGTCGAAAAGGACATTGTAGATGTACCCTTAATGGGTACGCCGGATCCCCATAAACACACATGGGTTGCCTAGCGTGCGAAAAAGCAAATTGTTGTAGGTCACGTAGAAATCCTGACTCCGTAAGCATGGATGCATCATGTTTTCTGCCCTCTGCAAGAAATCAAAGAAAAGCCGGTTGTGATCATAAACCTTTAACATTTGTTTACTTGTGCATATACGGCATACAGTAAGCTAAGCTTACGTTACATAACCTCGTGTTAAATGATGTGGAAGGTTAATACCATAAAATTCAGGTCTTACCTACTGGACCATACATATTGGCAATCAAGCCATTGGGTAAAACAACTGACTGAAATTTTAAAGCGTGTACCCGCTTGTGTCCGTTGTACAGGATCCTTTGATTTTCCCCAGGCCGAGCGATCGGTCTCACTGTGCCGTCTATAAAGCCGAAGCAATTTTGTAGAGGGGCACCTTTTGCGCTTATGGCTGCAGCGTACATTTCCATCTGGTCAGGGCCTAAGATATCATGATTCCATCGAGTTATTCTAGCACCGTGGGTGTCATATATAAAGTCTAACACAGTGTTAGTCACCATACTGATCACGGGGACAGGCTTCGCAAATCTGGGAATCATATCCCCATATCTGCAGGGGAATGACAGCCGTCTCGAGAGCATGCAAAGACCCTCCATGCCGTCACAAGTAGATCCTTGTTCACACCGTATGGTCTCTGGAACGCCTAGAACTTCTGCAATTAAAGGAATGTCTCTTTTCTTAAATCTAAACTCTGCCAGACACTCGGAGTCGGTCATTTCATCCAGCGCGAACATTGAATAATCCTCGTATGGAAAGCAAGGATTTTTCGAGTCGAATAGATCATAGAACAGTAAATATTCTTCATCGTCAATAAAATTAGACGTATGGCTCAATAAAAGAAGTTCTTGCATTGCTTTAAAAGACGCCATTTCGAAGGAACAGTTTGCAATCAGTATCGTCGTCGTCGTAACGGCTGACCGCTTCTTAAGTTTCTATTTTCCCGCCGAAACCGACGTTGTCGTTCCAGTCCTTTCCCGGTCAATAGACGTCGTCGACTAAGCCGTCGTCGTGGTTCTTAAGTTCCCTAATAACAAGTCCAATATTCATGGAGAAGAGCCAGGCGAAATTTCTGCACGAATTTTATTGAGATATTTAAATAACGATTTAAAGCAATAAATGGTCAACAAATGCCATGCCCCGAAGCTATCAACTGACAACTGGAACGCCAGGGAAAGTTTAAAGAGAGTTCGAGGAGAGTTCATGCGTGTTTACACTCCTGTATCACTCGTTAACTTGGAAGAGCTTACCAACTGGCGAAATAACTGAATAATACTCTACTTTAGATGAAGGAGTCTACGTTTATGTCGCATATTGTTCAGAGTGGGGTATGACGAACAAACTCGCGAATAAAACTAGATGCGAGTGGGAACGTAAACATGGATAACATAACATAACATAACATAACATAACATAACATAACATAACCGTTTATTCCTCGATTCAAAAAAAATACTTTGAACAATGAAAAGGAGAAAAAAGAACTTATCTCTTTCTAGTTTGTCTCCTATAGTATTAAAAAACATATTAATATCAGTATATAATGTAAAATACAAAATTATTGTTTAACATTCATAAAATCATGTCTGAGTGTGTTCTGTGTGTTCAGTTCAGTTTTCTGCGTCCACGACATCTCCATGCATTAACTTTACTAGCGAGAGGGATAACTCGAAAACCGCAAGGTTTATTTGTCCCCCTGACTCGACTTCTCAGTATACGCATATCTCTTTCTCCATACGTTATATTTTGTATTTTACAGTATTTATAAAGTGTTGCTATAGTTGTTACGAGGAAAGAATATTTAAAGCTGTTTATCCTTGCCGGCATAGGGTTCAGTTTATAACAATGGTCGGTTCTTAAGTGTCGGAATAAAAAAACTTCAACGGGTTGAGAATATTAATCGTCTTATAGCACTGGATTAGCTTGAAAGACAATCTTCGCTGATACAGAGATGGCCAATTAAGGAACTTTAAGCGTTCTTCATACGACATATATTTCGCGAACTCGGTGGACAATACCGATACCACCTCGCGCGCTTGGATGAGCAAATCGAGATTGCTTTCTCCAATACAATATCTACAAATTTACACATTTTCCCTTTGTACGTAAGGGCTTCTAAGTTGCCTCCTCTGGTTTCCCAAACAGTTGGGCAATAATTCATAAGTCAAAAACAAAAGAATCACTACCATGAAGGAAGTTTGGATATGTGGTCTTAATTAGCATAAAATTCGTCAACTTTGACCCCAAATATCTCTTAAAATGCAGATTCTAAAGTTCTCCTTTAAACCAACGGTTTCCCTTTTTATTTCCGCCAACCGCGTTTGATGCCACAATTAGCGGAACGGTAAAGACAGAAACCGACAAAGTGGATGAAATTCATCTGACCACAATGGTGGGGACGTGATTCATTAGCACATTCCAACACGCTAACTGACGAGAAAGAAAATATAACCATTGCTTGGTATTTAAACTTCAAAGTCCGTATGTTATGAGCACGGTTTAGCGCCAATCGGAGTCAGTAACCTTGAGCAAAACCCGCTAGGTCTTTAGAAATGTTTTCAAGCTAACAAAAAACAAATTTCACTACAGGGAGTCTGATTACTAGAAACTTCTCCGTTCTAAAGCTACAGGGGGTATTGCGATTCCGGAAAAAAGCCTGGAAAGTTACGGGTCTTTCGAGAAACGGGCTCCAGTTCTCTAAGTTATCACCATTGATATATTACTGAAAGTGAACTTACTGGTTCACCGTAAATTGTAAGGAGATGATTGGAAATATCCTGTGATTGATTAAGACGGATGAGTTAAACGGGGAAAGCTAGACTGTTTCGCCAATTTAACTGAAACCGCATAAAAGAAGCCTGGTCAGACGTAAGACGCAAACGCAAGGGCAGATACAAAATGTAAACGTAAGGAAATACGCGTGTGAACTACCGCAACTCAAACGCAAGCACAAGTATTAACACAAGAAATCAACAATTTTTCGCTCACTTGCACTTGCAGTTGCGTGTGAACCGTCTGAATGCAAATGCAATAGCAACCTTGGTAACAATTATAACAGTTCCATGCTATCTCGGTTGAAGTTGAAAACAGCCGCCATTTTAAGATATGATTCAGACTGCGGCTGCGTAACTTACCGGCTCCTGGCCTTCTTCCACAGAACGTCGCTTGCTTTAGCTAAGATTGCATTTACGTTACATTCGTAGGAATAACAATGACCATAACCGAAGAAAGGTAGTTAACTTTGACTGTAGCTTCGTGTTTATCAGCGAAGAAAGGTGAAAGAAGAGATCCCAGCTTTCGTATTGCGCCGAGTAGAAATCTTGGACTGATTAAGAGGTCACTTGCGCAACAAACAATCAAAGAGATAAATGTTGAAAGAACATTAATTATCGAAGTTGCTTGGGTGCTTTGAGGGCTGAAGTTAAGCAATTTATTTGACCCGCTCCAGATGATTGATCGATAACAAACGGCTTATAATTGTAGGGAAAAAAATGATTTTTGATCACGATTTTCAAGGACCTAAATTCTCAAACGAAAATAAGATCGTTTCTCTTTGGCAAAGTACGAAACGTGAAGATATCAATGTTGTTCCTTAAGTAGACCATTTCCGAGTTACTGTTTGTCTCGGGCTTGAAGTGAGTTTTAGTGCTCGACTCTTGTAAGGGAAATGAGTTTGACTTTCATAATAATACGCAACTCATTTCCATTTGAATGGTTCTGCACCAGGACTCGTTTTGAAACTGATCATGAGGCATGCAGCAACTTGCAAATGGGCTATTTGACTTCCTTGAACTCTGTCCTATCTATTATAGGCCTGCCGGTTCCCTCCCCATCTCCTCACTCTGGTGGGAAACTACAACTGTATCGTTTATACGCTGGGAACCAAAAGGAATGTTTAGTTATTTCTAACTTAAATGACTTTGTTTAATCTTATGCTCCCAAACCATCTCCTAAAAGGTTTAATAGTTCCAGCCCAGTTAAAACAATGGATATATTTAAACTTCTTCATCATGACAATTGCGTGAATTGTTTTGGTGTGAGTGAGAATTATTCCTTCGCACTTTCTACAAAATACACTCAACCTATTTTTCATCATTACTCAAGTTCTCACATAAGCACATTTGCCACTCCTCGTCCTAAACAATAAAAAAATAAACCATCATGATATTCCTAGGCTTGTAGGATGGAATATCGTTAAACATTTTCTTGGGCATGTACAAAACTATAATATTATGCATTCAATTTTAAAACATATATCATAACAGGTTTTAATACAGTTATTAAAAAAACGAGATAAAACGAAAGAGTTACCTCATGCGTTTTATACATGAGCCTCTGGCTCGGATACTGATGGCAACCTCAATCCCACGCTATGACTTTAATAAATTGATTGATTGATTGATGGTTCATACAACATTATATAATGTTTAAACCCTTTTTCAGTTAAGTCCCAGTCTGCATGAAAAATCATTTCTCTCTCTGCAATCCTAGTGGGTTGAGTGAAAGAACGCAAAAGTAAGAATCATCTTCAAGCTGCAGGCCTCCTCACTCAAAAATGCGTCTATAAGCTTCTTAACTACTTTTTATGTCCAAACCAAGTCGCAAAATCAATACATTGGTATCAACTCACAGGTCCGTCTGTTGGTCCTAACTTAACATTTACATTGGGGCAATAACCTCTAGATTTGTTCTGTCACTGGATCCTTCTCAAACAGAGTATTCAGGCCTATTTGTCAGATTCCTATAACCTACGGAGTGTTTAAATTCCTTCTAGTTTTCAATATGAGAAAGCAGAAGCCACGTACACTTCTTAGGCAGACAAAAAAGTCTAGGACAAAAGACGGAACGAAATGCTGGGATTCGAAACAGCAAAATAACCGCAAATGCAAATGATCAACCTTTCATTATGCTTGCTGTAATCTTACGTGGAACCTGGGAACTATTCTTTCGGAAGTGATCACGAATGCGAATCGGATACCAAAATTCTCATGATTAACCTGGAAATCTTAGTGAAGAGGAGGCATACAACTCAGGCTAAAGTAACGTCCGAACATTTCGGTTGAATGAATACTCCAACACGGAATGTTTAACATTTATGACTGCCTTTGAGGGAGGTCAGTTTTGACAGGCCCGACCGGTCTATATAAAAATGTCTTTTTCTATTCGACCAATGTTGTTCCCACTACCTTAGGCTCAAAAAATTGACGTGGATCTTCGTGATTGGGTAGAAACTTATACTTACTCGCGGAGGCTTAAGTTTAGTTTGGGCAATAGGAAACTACTGATCCACTGAGAACATTTCCGAATTTTCAAATCACAGTTTTTGTTGAAGCGTCCATTTTGAACGTGTGAACGTTGTCAGCTTTCCTCTTGCCCTGGTTGCTCGCTTTTCGGAGGCTTTCAACCTCTGACAGTTATGTAGGGTCGGTTACAGCGCAACTATATAATCGCTCCTATAAACTTGGTCGGCACATCTCAGCTCGAATGTAGCGATGTGAATTGTCGCAGCGATACCATAGAGGTTTCGAACTTGCAAGAAACAAGTGCATTATTTTGCGGTGAGAACGATATTAAGTAGGCGGTTCTGAAGTGCATTATTATGGTCTTGTTCAACCGTTCTTCGTCTTATTAGAGTACTGGAAAAACCTTACCGGCGTGAACAAGCAGCAACAGTAACCGCAGCAAAGGATTTCTCGATAAAGTTAACGTAACCCTGAGAAAACCACAACATAGAGAATAAAGGGGAAGCTTTCAATATCAAGCTTTCGCGCCCTGGGTGACCAGGTGCTGTGAGTTGCATCCCAAACGGCAATTTACTATTGCCGCAAATTGCACGAAAACCCATATCCTGGATAAAAGAGCGAAATTCGCGCCAATATTGCACTCAATTTTTACACGTGTAAAAAGCAGAGTTCTAGGATAGAAATCGACTGTTTGAACGCCAGTTTTTCCCTAACTGAGGATTCCCTTCCGCTGAAAGTCTTACCTGTGCGTCTTCAACGAGTAGATAATTGGATTTACCATACTGTTTAAATGAGTCAGAAAAAACGCCAAAAAGTGAAGCCACGTCCCATGAATTTTGGCAATGTTGTGCAGAAGCATCGGGAAAACACCCATGCAGAAGAAGGCGAAGCAAGTCAATCCAATTGTCTTAGCGGTCTTCACGTCGCTTTTGACATGTTTCTTTCGTGAACTAAATGGCAAGATACGTTTGCTATGGGTGTGCACAGTAAACCAAATGATCCCTCCCAAAATGAGCATTATCGCAAAAGGCACAAGGTATCCTGGTATAATAAAGTGTCGTCCAAATTTCTTCAAATATTGTATTCTGTATACTCACACAGGGGCATCTCCGAGGTCGATAGAGATTCCCAGTGCGAACATACCATACGTGTAGGTCGCCGCGAGAAGCCACACACAGACAACGCTTACTTTAGCCTTGTTTATGGTTTTCCAAGAATGGTAGCGAAAGCCGTGAACAAGGGCCCCATACCGATCCATTGTGAGTACCGTCAAGTTGAACACTGTCAGATACATGAACAACACGTACCAAGATACAGTCAACCAGGAGATGTAGCGGCCCTTGAGAAAAGACATTTTACAGATATACCACATTATCATAAGGGGCATGTTCGTAATAGCGTTAACAATGTCAATAAAAGCTAAGTTTGCCACCAGAATGTTGGGGACTGTACGTAGAGGCTTAAACCGGACGAGTAGGAGACAAATGATGCTATTCCCAACGACAGATCCGATCATAACCACGGTTATCATAGCTACATGAATGGCTGCGTCCCTACCACCACAAAGACTCATTTCGACAACTGTCTCGTTCATTTTGCCTTTCTTTAAATCGGAAATCACACTTCCTGAACCCAAACTGCCAAAGGTTTCAAAGCGCAGAATCGGGAATAAAACGATTGAGCATAAGAGTGATCGAAGTCAAAACTCTACTCCTCGTGATACGGTTATTCCAATAGCAGTAACCTCATCCAATGGCAAAAGTGTTACGACTTGACCACCTGTCCAGCATCATCTTTGGAATATTGCTTTTAAAGCACCAACAGTGATATAATTTCAATCCAACATCCTTGTCTAGAAAGATAGACAACTTGTCAAATGCAAATCCAAGCTAAAGAAAGCTGAAAAGACAGCGCTAGGTAAGAAACTCGTCTACAATTAGTAATATTGACACAAGCCTAAGGCGATTGTCTGACTGCGAAAAAAGCACCAGAGCGGATGTTCTAGTATTTTAATAAAAAACAACGGATTTTATCATATTTTTAAAGACTCTCTGGCAAGTAATCTTACATTCAACAAAATGGTTGATGCAGATAAAGATTTCAATTAGTGGAATTTAATTTCGATAAGACCAATGCGATGCCCGTTCCCACTTTGCTTAAGCCAAAATATAATTATTCTCCTAATCTACGAATGAGATAAAATGGGTCCAAACTTTCAGTTTGCAATCAATGTACCTAAAAGCATAAAATTTGGCCACTGTTCAGACATTTAAGTGTTCTCAAATATGAAATAAAGGCAATACCATTTGTTTAATAATTGCCAGCTCAGTGGTTGGTTCGCTTCGTCGCCTTAAGCCAAATTGATCCTTGGCCGATGAAAAGAACGAGTCAAAACATATACAAATGCAATATTGCGAGCGCTATAAGCAATATCGATGCAAATACAAAGAACCATATGCAACATTTCAAAAGATGCTCGAAAATCAACGGCTTTAAAATAAGCATTTCACAAGTAGAAAAGCGGCGGGAGTAATTCAGGTAATAAAAACAGCATGAACCATTTTTGTTTCAGCATTGACGTGTATCAAGAACCCTTTCTTTGCATCTTTTATCATCTATATAACGGAAATCAATATAACTACTTTCCCTCACCTCGGCCAATAAAGAATCCAAGTTTAAATGCTTTGAAAAAGACACATCACTTTCCTTGTTTCAGTTTGGGACACTTTTTAGGCATGAAATTTGAGATATCTTCAAATGTTTCGAACTGAACGATTCACAAATTTACTCCTGGTCCTCCTGCTCAGTAGAATCACTTCGGTTCTACTATAAAACAAAATAAATGAATGCTGGGCCTTTTCCTTTATCGTACATTCAACCCCTAAAGGGAAAAACTGACTGGGATACTATTTTTACGTTTACAACTAGAAGAATATTGTTGCGAGGTCCGATATCACAAAAGGAAATGAAACTGTGTTTGTTTGCAATCGAGAAAGATCTTTCAATAGGGCGCTTTAAATTGGGAAGGTCGGTAGCACTAATATAAAACTTATCTTGATGGTTCAATACCAGATTACGTGTCCTTTAGTGTACTTTGCAATTTCATCACCACGTGAACTTTGATCAACAAAAAGCAGATAAGGTAAAGTGAGATCAGTATTATGCCATCACAATCGCGGAATGGTCAAATGACTTGTGGTTGGACAGTAAAACGTACATGTACCATTCTAAAATGGAATTTGAGCATTAGTCAGATTATTAAATTTTTGCGCTATAGAACTAGAGGCAGTGAAAAACAAATAAAACCCCTGGCTATTTAAACAAGCTGCATACAGGTTTTTTAGAAGGAGTCCTCAATATATATAGCTCTCTTTTTGTGTACATGAAAACATAAGCCAAAATAACAATTTTTTTTTTCTTTCCGGTCATAGTGTTTCTTATACTACTTCGGTTAGGCCAGTTTTTTGTGTCCTCTGAACTCTAGTCTCTGACGACTATTTCACTTTCCGACGCGACACTCGGTAACCAAGCCCAAACCTAAAGTGCTTTAAAGGGCAACAAAATCAACTGAATTTTGCTTGGTATTAAAAATTAAGCCTAGATATTTAGGGTTAAATAGGGAAGGTCGGTAGCACTCATATAGATCTCATCTTGAAGAGATAAAATGTTTGGGGTTAGCCTCAGGGTGTTTACCATTTTTACGACAATGTGGAAAGCTATGTTTTATGTTTTTTATCCAAAAAAATATTATAATAATAAATGTTTTTTATCCAATGTTTGATACGCAAAATTATAGAGATGTTGCCCTAACTTACCGGTAGGGCAGTAGTTTTCGCGATTTTGTTGGCTACTTTACGCTACGAGGTGTGAAATAACTTAACGGATGTCACGCAATAACTTCCCTATGCGTAGATAATCGTCCTCAGATTTTTTACTGGGTTGCCAGCATGGCAATCCCAGTCGGAAAATGCGCTTCATTTGTTTGTTTTCCCTTTTTTTCTTTTTCTCTTTTTTTTCCGTGTCGGTAAAAGTCTTGCCTGTCACTCCCCTGCTAAGTACTGTCTTTGTGCATAGAGCCTTCTGCCCGGATTTTGTTAGGATCGAGAGGGTAGTGGAAATAAGTAGATTTCTCAGGTGGATTAACTCAACCTGCAATGGCGTCGAAAGTCATGTAACGCGAATGGCGTTTTAGTAGATCTTCAAACAAAATATGCCCTTATAGAGCTCAATATAATGGAAAGTCAGTTGGATAAACAAGGCAGGCGGTGAAAACAAATACCTGGAATCTTAAAAGCGACGAGTAAATTAATGGACTTCGACAACAATGCCGAAATCAAAGTGAGCTGTATTTCTAATATTTTGCCAAGTGTCCTGTTATGTAGAACACTAAAACCAAATGGAAAATTCTCTGGTAACTTATGGGTTCGACAAAGACAGAAAACGAATCGAACACCTTAAGTGGATCTGTGATCCCTGTTGTCTGGCTATCGGTAGTTATTTGTACTCAAATCTGCACAGTCTTCAGGTAAATTAATGATTGGAAATGTGACAGCCAAGAATTATTTACAAGAAAGCTGGTCGTCCATTTTGGGCTTTGTTATTCAAGGAAAAGGTTCTTTATGGAAACGGTTTGATCCTGAAATTTATGCAATTGCGTATGATAATTTGACACGATTTATTTTCCTCTCTTCACGCACGTAATGAAATAAGAAGTAGTTTTGCCTCCAATAGCAAATATGTTGTTTGCCTCAAAAATATTTCACTGGAAAAGGTGGCCTTTATGAATTCATTATGTTGTATAATATGCGAGCTTAACTGGATAGTTTTTGTGGCAATAGTAAAGCATTTTCGGCTGTGTTGAAAAGTAGGACGGGGAAGCGGGGACAGGGGACTTAGGGACGTGGGAACGTGGGGACTCGGGGACGCATTGACGTGGGGACTTGGGGACGTGGGGACGTGGAGATTCGGGGACTCGGGAATTGAGAGACTCGAGGACTCGGGGACTCGGGAATTCGGGGACGTGGCGACGCATTTTTACCATTTGTTTAACTTTTCATCATATTTCACAAAATTCTCGTCTGTTGATCGTAACTGCGTTGTAGCGGCCGGTTTTAAGTTCCTCATTTGTACAATGTGAAAGAAAGGTGTAGTAAATATATATAGAATAGTTTATTACTCGTCTTCATAAAAAGGTGACTTTTATTATACCACTATGAAATTACAGAGTAGAGTAATTTAGGTAAAAGGAAGGGACAATTTTTTTTTTGCATTAAGTCCTTATTTGACGTAGGCAACATGAACGAAACGTTGGTATGACCATTTCTAAGATCATTTTACAATTCCCCAAGTATATCGAGGCTTGAATATTTAACAGTACTTCCACTTTCTGCATCCTAACCTTTTCATTTTTACTGGGTTGCCAAACCCAGTCGGAATCTGGGTTTTATTTCGTGGTTTTGTAATTTTAATTTTAATTTTTTTAATTTTTTTTCCGTGTCTTGCCTGTCACTCCCCTGCTAAGTGGTGTCTTTGTGCATAGATTTTGTCAGGTTTGAGGGGGGTGGGGTAATGCCAAGATTTCCCTGGTGCACACAGGAGAACATATAATTATTAAACCTGCAATGGCGTCGAAAGTCATTGTCACGCGCGTGGCGTTTTAGTGCATCTTTAAACAAAATATACCCTTATGGAGCTCAAGAATGGAACGTCAATTGAATAAACAACACAGGGGGTAAAAAAGTATATCTGGAATCTTAAAAGCGACGAGTAATGGACTTCGACAACAATCTATCGCCCATTACGAAAGAGTTTCCAAAATGGAAACCAAATGGAAATTTCTCTGGTAACCTATGGGTTCAACAAAGACAGAAAACGAACCGAACACCTTAAATGGATCTGTGATATTTGTTTGTGTGGTTATTTCAATATTTGTATCTGCACAGTCTTCAGGTAAAAAAAATAATTGGAAATGTGACAGCCAAGAATTATTTGAAGAAGCTTGTCCTCTGTTTTTTTGCTTCATTATTCAAGGAAAAGGTTCTTCATGGAAAGGGTTTGAGCCTGAAATGTATCATGTTGCAATTACGTGTGGTAATTTGAGACGATTGAGTTTCTTGTCTTCACGCACGTAATAAAATAGGAAGGGGTTTATGCCTCTAACAGCAAATATGTTGTTTGTTTCAAAAAAATATTTTGCTGGGAAGGGTGTCCTTTACGAATTCATTATGTTTTGTAATATGCGAGTCTAACTGGATAGTTTTTATGGCGATAGTAAAGCATTTTCGTGTCAAAATGAGGTTGGCGTCTTTCTGTTGTGTTAACTTAATTAAATATAGTCTGCCTCTTGAGGTTGTATTTATCGTCTACCGTAAACTTGATTTCCACTCTCAAAATTACATCCAGAACCTACTCTTTGTGGAGAATAAGCTTTTAGAATAATGTTCTTGTCTTTTGCGGTGATACTTGACGGTTCGGGAACATTTTGTGAAAAAATTTTAATGACGGGTCACACGCGCAACTTGATCGCCAACTTGAACTTGCCGGATTATGCATAACATCCACTTGGCCTTTGGCCTAACCGTAACTAAATTAAAAAATCAAAGACGGAAGTTTCTTGGCTAAGAAGTATGTTGTTTCACTCTGAAAACGACGAACGATTAACATTCTTTCCTGTAGTTCATTCAGTTTACAGAAGGTGATCACGTGCACCTTTATGGTTGCCTAGCACGTGATCATTTTTTTCCTTTGACAAAACATCATGACCTTTCGTTTATTCATAAAAGTCAGAGACTGCAGTAATTTTCGATTGTCATTAATCTTTCGATGAGCATTCGATTTAGAGTTATATATAAAAACTGTTATTTTTTTTTCTTCATCTGTCTTTTGGCTTGTCTTTTTCTGTTAACTCCTGGCTTTTACGGTACTCTTTGAAGCAAACGTAAAGCCCAACAGTGTTTTGACCTGGCATCAGATTAGACTAACAAGAAGAGGAATTATGAAGCGGAAACTACACCTTCAGTCCTTTCTTAGTGTGTGCAATAAACGTTTGCTTAGTGCAACTGAAAGACATGCTGGAAAATTAACGTCCGTCAGAGCAATTTGCAGTTACGTTTTTTGCAGACTATTTATTTAAAGAAGAAACGAGTGAATTTTAATCAAGAGCGTGTTTTGTTATCTTCAAACTGAATTTATTACCAAAGCCTAGAAACCTAAAAGACCTCAAAATGGGACTGGACATTACAAAATAATTAAACGTGTGAACGTGTGAGCCAAAGGGCCTCTAGTGGCGCGACATGTGGGTGACCGCTCAAATAGTCTTAATGAAGCCTCACTTGAAAAACTTAACTGGAACGCTGCGGTTTAACCCAGTGTGCGCTTGGAGTGTCTAGTTCCGTTCAAAAAAAGAAACAAAGCTCGCAGAAAAAAAGGCAGCACGAGAGCTTCAACTTTTGATCTTTATTTTTTTTTACATGGGAGAAAACAAACTCGTTTTCTATAATCTAGTTTTGTTGACATTATTCAGCTGGTAGCAAACGCTGAACCTCAAATGAAAAGAAGTCAACAAAATATGCTGCAACGTCTTCGAAGGTGAAGAAAGTTATTTCACATGACAGTTTGTCACGTTTTGTTGCACTCAAATGAAGTTCATTGCAGAACCTCGCTCACCCACCTTACATTGCGCGCCCACAACACTTCAGTCGCCATTTTCAGTGCAACCGAAACTAGAATTTCTGTGACTGTTAAAGTAATCTTTTTCCATCGGACATCAAATGGGCAAAATAATTCTGTTTTCCTCGGAAAAATGAGCTATGTTTGTTAGAATTTAATTTTCTATGCTTATTTATCTATGACTTGCTCTTCGCAACATGTTATCGAGTGGAAACGGAAATCTTTGTTCAACCATCTTTTCTTGGAGTACCGGGTAGACTTTCATATACTGGACCAAAATGGCGGAAGACAAAAGAACCAGTGTTATTCTGATTAGGCCTCGTTGATTAGGTATTGTTATGTTCGCTTTGTTCTTTTGTTTTCTAGAAGTTAATTATTCCGGATACGGCATACGAAAGACCAGCCGGAGTACCACTATTATTGACGGTGATTCCTCGAAGACAAGACGGCGTTTAAGGGCTAGAATGATCAGAATCAATGTATTATCATTTTTGGAAAGCGGAGAAAAAACATTTCTTGGAATACATTGCAAGGAACCACGAATAGCGAATGCACCGTCGGATTGATGATTCTGGCTCTAGGCTGGTACTGCTTTTTGCTAACCGCTTGCATTATTAGACAATATAAAAAATACTATAATATTCTTTGTTGTCTCTCCAAAATTTTGCATAAGCAGTGTTTTTATTTTCTCTTGGAAATTATGATGATCCCAAGAGAGACTGGAAAATGCAAAATTTGGAGGGACAAACAAAGAATATTATAGTATTTTTGTTATTGGTTAATTACAAAGTACCGCGCAAGCAACTAATTAAAAAACAAAATTAAACTGTCTCGCCTTTTTTTCATTGCCAACTGCTTGGGTATCAAAATATCTTGCATTTTCTCACGATTATTTTTTGGCTTGGTCCCAAGAGTAATACAACACCAAACCTGTTCTGTCGCACTTTGCAATAATCATCGCAATTTGTAATAGAACTGTCGCACTTTCTAATACTTTAAAAACTTTGTAATAACACTTGTCGCAATTTGTAATGACAAGTTGCCGCACTTTGTAATAAATTGAGCTGTTGCACTTCGTAAAAACAAATTGGCCCTTTTCACACTAGAGACAGATCACGGATCCGTCTAAGGATAAAAATAGACGGATTACCCGTTTAAAATCGATCCATTTTCACACTAAGACAGATTATCCATCTCTAGCTTGAAAACGGCCATTGTCGCACATTACAAGAAACTTTCAAATTTCCTTTGAATGGCATGTTCGGTAGAAATTGCATACGACTTAACTACTTGGGAGTAGTGATAGGGTCTGTTGACGCAAAGGGACATCACGTTGCTAGGGACGGGCCAATCAGTGATCGTTCTGGTGTCACATGACGTGTCGGAACCTTTCCTCCTCACCCTGGAGGTACAGAAAAAAAACTTATTTGGCTGACGTCACGCCATTTCCCACGTGAAAGTAATTTTACTAACATGGGAGAGAAGCGACAGAAGGTCCACCTAACAGGGTCGATGTAAGATATAGAACGTCCTGGCACGGGATTGGTCGAGAAGGGAATGATGTCATGGCTCACCCAAATAAGGAAACAAGGCGGGAAAGGTCCCAGACCCCACTCGGACAAAGCAAAACAAGAACAAAATCAAGCCAACTAAGAGAGGTTTAATTCTTGGGTTTCACTCACGTGATCAACAGCCATGTTTTTCAACGAAAACAAAAGAAGACGTTAGCATAATAATAGCTTTAAATTCCTGGTGGATTGGATCGGGACACCAACATGGCCGCCATTTCACTGTTTGGGGACACCAACATGGCGGCCGTGACGTCATGTCAAATCCAAGAATATACAAGAAGAAAAAAGTAAAATGTCACTGTTTACATCATGTACAAGAAAAGCAAGCATCGAGGGATCAGAACACAGCCATCCCACCCATCACGCTAAGAAAGGAAAAGGCGATGACCCTCAACTTTAACCCTCGTCGAGATCGCTCGGGCCCGCTAAGAACGAAGTGTCCGCGAAAAACTCGACCACTTTATTGCAAGATCCCACCAGATTTGGTGGACCCGATCTTGCCATCATCGTTCTCATTTCTTCTAGTTGATTTGGTCACGATACTCGCGACGGTAATGCTAAAAGTCAGGCCGAGCTTTTTCACGGATTTGCTCACGATGTCGTTTGCAGTACCGACGCTTCTGTTACAGATGCTGTTGATGGCGCTTCGCAGCTTTCTGTCTCTGGGTTCAGGTGAGCGAAGGAGAAGGTGGTAAAACGTCGTTTTGGCATTGTTTACGCCTTTCTCGCCGTCGTTTCTTTGGGGCAAGCACCTCGGAACTCGTCCATTTCCACACCTTGAACCTAGCGCGACACGTTTCGAGAGAACTTTCCATTTTGGTTTTCTCACCCTTCAAGCCTTTTGAAGGATAATTCCAGACCTTCGAGGTCCGAGGTCTGAGGGGTACGCATAAGGGGGGGGGGGGGGGAAATCCCTCTTCAAGACCCCGTGATCCCAAGGATCGGCTCTAGATTGGTCTATGCCATTAAGATAAAAGGGTGGCCTCACACCCAAAACCTCAATTTTCAAAATGACCAGTCCTTGGGATACCCTGCCGATCGAATTACAGGAGATGATTTTAGATATGAAGGCGAGAAGAAAACATCACAATAGGATGAAACTCACTGTGAAAGAACTGGCCTTCTTTGGATTGGTGCAGTGTTCACGATGTGGGTTCTTTCACATCGTTCAACCACAGTGATTTCTTCTGTCTCCTAGAACACCTCACGATTTGTCAACCCGCCTTCTATGTCCTTGTTCCGGAAAGGAAGTCGCATCTCGAGTGTCCCCTTTGCCATGGACGTTCCTTGGTTCCATGCAGCCGATGTGGTCATTACCACCACACTGACGATCGGATGTGAGTTTTTCTTCTACAACGCCTCTCCATCCGTACGTGGTTGGTCGATGCCATTATACCCTTGACCAACTCACCATGTGGGAGCACTCCCGGAAAGTTTCGATGCTCAAGGCGTCATTTACTCCACTCCACAAATGAATGCAAATAAAAATGCTGATTTTTAATGACGAAAATCGAGTGTTACATGTGTTCAGGAACAAAACGAAAGTGTCTGTGGGGTGGCTTGGTGGACATCGGTCGTAGAGGGGTGGATAGTTTCTGGGCTTCCAGGAAACTCGGGTCCGTTCGTGATTCACGTTAGTGGGTATCGCGAACCCATCCCCTCTGCCCCGGCATCCATTGTACAAAATGATAGTATTCCACTTTGGGGCAATGATGACGCAATAGATATTGTTGGCGGCCACAGAAACCCACTGACATGAGACGTGGCAGGTTTTTGAATTCTGGACAACCCAAAGATTCTAGGTCCATGCTAGGCATTCCCCAGATGGTAAGCCATCGTCGTTCGATCATTCTGCCTTTGAAAGCCACCAATGGACACTCGGGGGTCTTGTGACATCCGCAGACAACTTGCTGGTGACATGGTTCGAACTGTGTAGGTGTGGACAATAGTCTAGTCTGTGGACGTGTTGGGTACAATAATAGGCTGTCCGTCGATCATTTGGGGAGAGATCGGGCCAAGGTATGGAGGCCTTGTAACGAATCGAACCCGTATCAGTTTCCCTGTCCAATCGCACCAGCCTACTTCTTGAGGAAGGAATTGATCTCTCATACAAAATCCTTCCAAATCCTCGAGAAAGCACACCTTATTTGCAAGGAATGTCCTCATAGTCGGTGTTGTTGAGGAGAGGCATGGTTTCGTCATCTTGTTTGTCTCGGAGGGGCACGCGGAGGTCGTCGGCCCATTGGAAGAGGTAGCAACACTGATTACAATTGGTAACGGGTGTCCACGTGGCCAAGGCTTTGAGGGGCAGTTTATCTTTTTCTTCTTGACAGAGGTCGTACAAGATATGATCCAAGAGTACGTCTTAACGCCGACAGCGCGTCTCCAAATTCATGGGGTGATGGTTTGGATCGTGAGGTTTCTTAATATATCCTCTAAAAATCACGTGACAGGAGTTTCATTGATTTTAACCGACCTTGACTCCACCTTCAGGAACCAAAGACCGAGCTCCCAATTGTTTTAGTTTGTTCCAGTAGTTTTCCATTCATGGCCATCATATGCGTGAGATCCAGCACAAAAACGCGAGAAAAACTTTGCTCGTTGTCAGTTGTCTTCAGAAGAAGAAGATGAGTGCCTCTTGGGAGTACGGCGACCTGTCGGAAGAAGAACGAAGAGAAGAAGACTGCCAAACGTCCTTGTGCGTGTAAGAGAAAGAAGAAGGACGATGCGGTACACGAGGCAGCCGAACCGCCCTCTAAAATTTACAATAACGCTCTCCAAAAA
>NC_090888.1:48604256-48669256 GCF_036669925.1 Montipora capricornis | reverse complement strand
ATAATAATAATAAACTTAAAAAAATCAAATAACGCAGGAGAAATAGCCTATTTTGATTTCTCATCACTAATAAGGGAGTTGCTCACAGGTTGTTGTGCATTTGGAAACTCAGATTACTAAAGCGATTTTGTTTCGTCTAGTGGGGAGAGACTTTGATTCGTTTGATAATTTGGTAAATTTACTCAATTACCTTAGTCTACTCGTAATTGATCTTAACAGCTTTCATTAATGCGACACATAATTCTGAAGCTGTTAACAATTAAACTGTCTGCGAGTGATCAAGTGAGGCTTACCTTCACAGTACTGCCAAGACAATAAAAGGGTTTGTGGCAAAAAGAAGAACAAAAGTGTTTCTCGATAATAGCAAGCTTGTGGTATTACTAGTCTTAAGTGCATTCCAGCTGATGCTTCTGCACATAAATGAAGCACTAATGAGTTGATCCAAACCTGAAAGTGTCCTGCTTACATGCAGAGGGTGGAATAATAGATGATTCTTTGTCACTTAGATATAAAAAGGGTCACTCGACGTGTTGTCATGCTTACCATACCTTAATTTTATTGTTGCCACAGTGAGTCAGCCTGAAGCGAACGAACGAGGCAGCTCTCTAATCGGGAGAAGAACACATTTTTCTTTGAAACGCAAGGGGTTGAGGTCAAAGTGCGCAAGAATTGTGCTTATGTACGAATGGAGGAATCAAGATGCGTGGTATGATAATCTGTTTTTCATTTCGCTCTCTCGTGTTGTTTACACTGTCACACAACAAGAAAATAAACTCGAAATCATTTAATGAAAAAGGCCAAAAACTTGGAATTTTGTAGGAAACAAATCTTGAAACCACCTCTCCAATTCTCAGGTCTTTGCGGTATATCGTTTCTGAGCTACTTGTGGAAGCGTTTAAGGCAACTTTATAGAGTTTTCTTGTACCACCAATATGGCGGCCGGTAAGTAATCAACGAAAACATCTGGAGTTCACTTTGCAATGAAAGCGCTTACTTCTCGCTCATGTGATAAAATACATGACTATGAACACATCTCCTAATGCACGTTAAAGGCTCAAACTGCTGAGATTCATAGGGATAGACAGTTTCCAACCAAATATCTTCGTGCCACATAAAAATTCAGAAGACCTTGCGGTTTTGATTTTAGAATTTCATGATGTCACTGTCTCGAGAGGAGTCCAGAAGAAAGTCCATTTGGGTGCAAAAACCATCATTGAACATCTCCCTTCCCCTCGGCAGCATTTCTATCACATATCACATATGCCATAATTCCTCCCCCATTTCTTGTCCTGCCCTTCCGTATAATCCAGGTAATTAGGGTGATCCAGAAGAAGATGACCGATAGTACTGCTTAATTTCGTTTCAGCGAGGAACAGAATATCAAATGAGCATTTGTCTAGGATCGATGGATTTGACTTCATCGACTTTGTTTTCAACATAGCTACACGGTAATTACCCTACAGGCTTCTTTCGTAAGGCTTGAAACCTCACTCAACAGGAGTTTTATTCACACTGCTTCGCACTTATTTTTATATCCCAAACACTACGTAAATTTACATACATGTTGGTGTTTAGGTGCTAAGCTAATTGTTCTGTTGTAGCGCCTTCGCTCGGTGCCTGCATGACGATACTAACTCGTTTCTTTTGTTCAACGTACATCGCTCCGGTTCACAGATAATGACAAATTTCTCGCGGAATGATTTCCGTACAGGTCCCTACTTCATTATGCATGCAGAATAAATTAATTATTCATTCGCGCTATTGTTTTGTAGAACAATACGTACACCCAAGAGAACCGAATATATACATGGGTAATTTGTACTTACGGGGTGAATAAAAACGGATCTCATTTGTTCTCTCCCTCCCTCCGTCTCGCCTTTCCCTTCATCCCCCACACCGTTACTCGTTTTTGTCCCAGCCTTCCTCTTTCTATCCCTTAGTCTTCTTCTTATTTCCAGATCCCGCTCGGCTTTTTCTGCCATTTTATCCCATGATATGTCACAGGCAGCTTGCCTTGAACTCCGACCCACTGTAAACCTCTGGATTACTTGTCCCTGTTCTTTACCACTGAGCTAACGTGTCAAGTTGCTAATTCACACCTTGAAAATGATATTTATTTCGAATTCTGGTGACTATTTACATAACAATGATACGTAATTATATACACGTGCCGCGCCGAGCACCTACAATCGAACTTACACTTGTAGGTTACCGTTAAGAGATCTCTGTTTTACTACTCTTGAAACAACCCATCCCTTTAATAATGCTAACCGTAACCCTAATTACGACTAAAGGCACTGTTTAGGCTTAAGGTTAGTCCCTGTGATAGTTTTAGGTTTTCCAGTATTGCTGTGAACTGTGACCTGCTTTTCCTTCATGCCCCGTGCGTGCGGCACACTTATAAGTTCACTGCGTAGAAGAGTATACCACGCTTAAAGTCTGATTGGTGCATCTCTCATGGGAAACTTTAATGTACGAGTTCATTGCAATTAAAATCATTTCATGTTTCCCTTCTTTTGAAGCAAACTTAGTGTCTTCGTAATAATCAAGATGGCTACCGAAGTAAAAGCGTCACAGCAATGGGAGATTTGATCATTTGGAAATTGTCCCTGCTTTATAGCCTTTTCAGAGTTGTGCATAGAGTGGTGCAAAGAAAACAATTTACTTTCGTCTTCCGTGTCCAAAACCTGTGTGAAAACGCAGTCAGTTGGCAAAGACAAAGTGCCGCATCGGGAGATGGATCTGTTTCGCGATGCTCAAGAAAAAACTGCAATAGATAGCCTTCAATCCGCCAGAACACGTATCAATTTTCTGACCGTAAACTTTCCTTGAAAAAATATTAGTCCTAGCTACCTGTGGCCGGAAAGTTTATAACCGCCTACAAGACAAGGGCTAACATCATCTCACAGTTAACCATCGCCTAAACTTCGTCGACCCAGACAAACCAGCCCACAGAAGGGAATTGAAAAGACATGTTGGGGAGTGAAACGAAGTATGCCTCGTACGGGAACATCCATGGATCTCTACCAAAGTTATTTACTTGGAAGTATCATTGAGCATATTGCCGATCTCTACAAAGAGCGATAAATTGCAAAATCCCACTAAATGCACCGTTCGTGATCCTGAATACAGGAAAGGAAGAAAATATACACTTTGCAGTGTCTCGGCGAATTTTTAAGCAGACAGGAAGAACAATTTCACGATAAAAAGGACAGGTAGCCATTAAATTTCTCACGACAGTACTTTTATTTGGTTTGTTTGTTGTTTGCGAATCTGAACCCTATTACAACGATTGCTTGAAACTCCACTTCTTGCGCTAATTCTAAAACTGAAAAATGGGTAAAATTGCAGGAAAAGTGCCGAAATTGCAGGAAAACTTTTCGATTTTCCGTATTTCAGACAGAAGTTCGACCGGCTTTTTTTAAGTCCATATAGACTTAGAAAAAAAACCTCTAAAAAGAAAGAACAAAGCACCACAGTCCCAAAGGACGTCTATTATTATCACTATTGTTTTCTTGAAACAAAGGAGTGTATGCATAATGAAGTAGGGACCTGTGCGGAAATCTTGCCTTTCTCGCTCAAGCATAAATTACAACGTTTAGTTGAACTGCTGTACGGTTTAGCGCGGCAGACAATTTGCCATGTAATTTCATGCTCTATGTTGTTTATCTTTTGGCGACCATACCTGTTTGCTGTGTTCAGTTGAATTTCTATAGGTCTTATTTTCAAAATATGTTTTATGATTTCTATAACGTGTCTTAAAGTCATCTGCGGTCAGACCTCACGTATGTTTCAAATTTGCCATTGTCCTTTCTTCTAATTACACTAGAAGTCAGACAGTGGCCGTTTAAGAGGCACTCGCCCTCTTTACGGCAGTTACAGAGCTTGGTTTTAGCACTCTACAGGGAGGGGCTGTAGGCCGCCAGTAGTCGCTTGTTATGGCTGTCGATTAGTTGCTTTACATTGCTCGTACAGCTATAACTGATTTTAATAGTATTCCGGTTGAAAATCTTGTTCAGGGTGTGGCCCCGAGGAAAACAGCTGTCCACAAGTGCTAAGAATTTCTTCCCGATGTTGGTGCTAACACTCTTACTGAATGGGGGGTTGAACCAGAGGATGTTGCGTTCTCGGTTTCTCCCGTGGCCGGTCCTGGGGGGATCAAATTTCAGCCTGTAATTGTAACCACTCTCGTCCAGAACTTTCTGGTAGGGTGGTGCTTCACGGTCGAAGGATCTTTCATCCAACGAAATGTACGATAGACGTCTATTGATCCCTGCTGGAATATTTTTCACGACGGAGAGAGGGGGGGGGGAGGTGGTTGCTTTCTTTGTTGACGTATAGAAGGCTGGCGTTAGGTTTAGTATAGGGCCTATAGGTGCTGTCGTTGAGATCAAGCGTGACGTCCAGGAAGTATACAATATTTTTGTTGACTTCGATTGTGATATAGAGGCCATGCTCCTTGAATACAAGCCAAATGTCATTCTTGATCCTTTCGTTCCCTCTGGGAGTGGCGTTTGAGACCGCTAGCCCGTCGTCTCTATACAAGCCTATTTTGCCCCCACACTTGGTCTTGAGCTGTGATAGCAAAAAGCAGCCTACAAGCTCGCACGTTTCAGCGACGTCGAAGCTGCCCGTTGTGACGTCGAAGATGCTGGCACTTTTCTTTTCCCATGTTTGCTGCTTGTGAGTGAGAAGGGATTTTTAGCTTGGATGAAAATATTCCTTTTCTCTGCCGTGATGTTGTCGTAAGCAGATGCAAAGTCCAACGCTTTATTCAACAACTCCTCACTGATCGATGGATAAAACTCGACATTGTCAAAGCAGATGAAGCTGTACTGTTTTTTGTTGTCGATTTTCACGAACCAGTCGATAACAGATGAAGTGTTTTTCCACTGGTTTATTGCGGTGGCTGCAATTACTTTGACGTTAACCTTGTCCAAATATTGCTTGCTTATTTTTCCGACCTCAGATTTGGTTGGGTTAATTAGTCGGCATGTAGGTTTATTTGCAAAGTTCGGCTTATGATCTTTTAGGGTAATGAACGCTTCTCTTTTCGCTGTAATATCCACGCGGTCGTCAATTCTTAATTTCGTGGTTATTTTTTGTCTTCTCTTTGTTATGTTCTTTTCCAGTAGATCGGTGTACTCTGTCGGCTCCATTTTGTAGAAGTTTGATGTTTTATCGGCCGGTACAAATAATTTGGTGTCGCTTTTCATCCGGTTCACATCTTTGCTAAGATCATTTAGAAATGTATTGTTGGTCGGTTTGAACTTAATGTTCTGGATGATACTTAGCAATCCGTCTTCAAATTCCTTGAGTTCGTCTATGGCAGGCGGATTTTTTGTCGAGCTAAATCTGTAGGTCTGCTTGCTGGATACACTTGGATGGAGGAAGAAGTGTGCTTTCCAACGCATTCTGCGTAGGAACTGCTCGGTTTTTTCGATAAGGCAGCGCAAGTAGTCCTTCTCAGGTGGTATAGGTATGTTCTTCGTAGAGTAGCAAAAGTTTACTTTCTCCATGGTGGCCAATCGTATAGAGTGCTCAACATGGTCAAACGAGGAGCATAAATAATCAAAAGGGGTGGCTATCCAGCCAGTTAGAGTGCTCAATACATAGGTAGAGCGTAACTATAGAGGGCTGCGAGAATTAAAACATAGCTACACGGTAACTACCCTACAGGCCTGTTTCGTAAGGCTTGAAGTCTCACTCATCAGGAGTTTTATTCACACTGCTTCGCACTTATTTTTATATCCCAAACACTACGTAAATTTACATACATGTTGGTGTTTAGGTGCTAACTTAAAGGTAATTTTTCTGTTGTAGCGCCTTCGCTCAGTGCCTTTTCTTTTTTTCGGTGCCGTTTCTTTTGTTCAACGTACATCGCTCCGGTTCACAGATAATGACAAATTTCTCGCTCAAGCATAAATTACAACGTTTAGTTGAACTGCTGTACGGTTTAGCGCGGCAGACAATTTGCCATGTAATTTCATGCTCTATGTTGTTACCTTTTAGCGACCATACCTGTTTGCTGAGTTCAGTTGAATTTCTATAGGTCTTATTTTCACAAAATATGTTTTATGATTTCTATAACGTGTCTTAAAGTCATCTGCAACTAATCGACTGCTGGCGGTCTACAGCCCCTCCCTGGAGAGTGCTAAAACCAAGCTCTGTAACTGCCGTAAAAGGGGCGAGTGCCCCTTTAACGGCCAATGTCTGACTTCTGGTGTAGTTTATCAGGCAAAGATTAGAAGAAAAGACAATGGCAAATTTAAAACATACGTAGGTCTGACGGCAGATGACTTGTGTTGATTTTAAACAAAGATACACTCAACACAAGTCAACATTCACCCACAGGAAACTTTCTAATAGCACTGAATTATCAAAATACATCTGGCAACTCAAAGACAGCAACACCAGCTTCACAACCAAATGGTCTATCATCGCAAGAGCCCGCCCCTATCACAATTCAAGCAAAAGATGTGATTTATGCTTAGCAGAAAATCCCCATATAATTAAACGCAGCGACAACAATCTACTGAACAAACGATCCGAGCTTTTATCCAAATGCCGACATGAAAACAAGTTTTATCTCAAGAACAATTGACGCTTATCCTACACAATAGCTATTGTATTGCGCTTGTTTTAGCTCAGCTTGTCTTACATTTTGTAATAGTTCCGCCCTTCTCCCCCATTGTAATTAGAACCCCATTGTTCTACTTATCGTAAACATATAATTTTTCACGTTGTTATTGTAAGATAGTTTTGTGCTGGTATGTAGATTTCGTTGGCATGCAGGTTACATATTTATGCTAAGTAGTGAATATTTAAGGAGTTTGTCCGTTAGGAGTTGTCACTTCGACGGCATCTCCGCTTTTGATCAGTTCATTTCGGATATTTTGTTTTTAGTTGTTTTCGTGCTATGTCTAATCCACCGCCGGAAACTGCATCATTCCAACCTCAACAGATAGACTTTTCTAATTCCGAGACGATCTCGCTGATTTCTTCCCTTCTTGATTCGAAGTTGCAGAAAACATTTGGCGATTTCAAGCGCTCCTTGGACGAACGCGAGGTGGAAACTCGGCGAGAAGTAAAGAAATTGAAAACAGACTCTAAGGCAGCTAGTTCACTTCAATTTAAAGGTAACAGAATCCAGTTTGAGTTTAATACACAGCTCCTTGACTGCCTTGATCTGGCTATCTCTAATCTGTCCGAGGGAAACCTGCTGGCTGTTCAAGAACATCTCCAAAAGGCCAAGTCTGACCTTGAGAAACGCATTAAGTTGATCCGCTTTGCTGATAAAAGTCCCGCTGGCTGGGCTGCAGTTGAAGAATATGAGTCCGACGAACTCGCTGAAAATTCGGAAGACGAGAAGAAACTTCGGGCAGCTGAGCGTCGTGCGTTTACCAAGATTAAGCAGAAGTCTTCCGGCAAATCTCGTGTTTCAAGGTTCTCAAATGCTGCTAAATCCCGAGATTTTCAGGCTGTACAAGTCCCTGGATCTTCGACTTCTGCTGTTACGTCTTTTCCATTTTCTGCTCACCGCTCTTATTTTCATCAGCCCTTTCGTGCCGCCCGACACGTCCAGCCTTCTGACATCTGCTTTAACTGCAATCAGCGAGGACACTGGTCTAATTCGCCAGCCTGTCCTTTGTTCTACAAAACAAGAGCTAGTCTCCCCAGCACTGCCGCCAGTTCAACGTCTACAAAGTCAACCACCGTCTGATTTGGCAAATGTTCTTGCACGATTGGGTCCAGATAAGTACTCTGACTTTGACTTTGACTTGGATCACATTTCTCTTGATTCTTACTTTGCAGAATATTTTGAAGGCTCTAGTCAAGTTATTGTTAAGGGTAGGCTTAAAGCTAATATTTCCTTTTGGCAAAGCATTGGTGCCTCTAAGTTTATTTTAGATACCTTAAGTTTTGGTTATAAGATTCCCTTTTCACGGGAACCTGCGATTGTTTTTCTTAATAATAATCGCTCAGCTTTGGGTGAGAGTGATTTTGTAGAATCCGCTATTCAGGAGTTACTTAGGGTTGGCTCTATTGTTTCGTGTACTCGCCCGCCTGACGTGGTTAACCCATTGTCTGTTTCTGTACAGTCAAGTGGTAAGAAGAGGCTTATATTGGATCTTAGGCATGTTAATTTCTTTGTGAATAAGTCCAAAATTAAGTTTGAGGATGCTCAGTCTATGCTAAATTTTTTGATCGGCGAGTCTCTTTCTAATTTGTGGGCTTATTCTTTCGATATTAAGTCTGGGTATCATCATGTTGAAATTTACCCCACACATCATAGATTTCTCGGTTTTTCGTGGGTTTTCAATGGGGTTCGGAAATATTTTAAGTTTGTCGTCCTGCCCTTTGGTCTTTCTACGGGCCCTTATATTTTCACCAAAGTTATGCGTCCCCTCGTCAAGCATTGGCGTTCTCAGGCCCTCCGCATTGTAGTTTGTTTAGATGACGGTCTGGGAGTATGCGGTACGAAGGATACTTGCCTTCGACAATCTTTGTTGGTGCATTCTGATTTAATTAGCTCGGGGTTCGTCCCAAATAAGGATAAGTGTATGTGGATCCCTAGTCAGTTGCTTCGCTGGCTTGGTTTTCACTGGGATTTTGCTCGGGGCTTGTTGTCTATTCCTGAAGATAAGATATCAGTTCTGCTTGCGTCCATAGGGGAGGTTTTTAGTTCTCGTGTAGTAACTGCCAGGATGCTGGCTCAGGTTACCGGGCGTATCATTTCCTGTATGCTTGTTTTTGGCCATATTTGCAAGATTATGACGAAAGCATTGCATTCTGTTATTGTAGATAGAGCATCTTGGAATGCCGGGGTTTTTCTTACTGATGAAGCTATTTCTGAGTTAAATTATTGGTGTGCCAATAATTCTGTGCCAATAATTCTAGACCTTTTGTCTATCCAGTTAATGTTCCTCATCACATTGTTTATTCCGACGCTAGTGACGTTGCTTGCGCTTCTTACATTTATGTTGAGGTCGACGGGTTTCTTGTTGCCCACAAGAATTTTGATGATCTTGAAATGAAGCAAAGCTCCACTTGGAGGGAATTGAAGTCTGTTAGTTTTGCGTTGAGAAGTTTTGCTCCCATTTTGCATAATTCCTCTGTTAAGCTTTATACTGATAATAAAGCTGTAGCGTTCATTACAGATTCCGGGAGCAATAAGCCACATTTAAATACTATTGCTAAGGATATTTTCTGTTTGTCTTTGCTCATGGTATAAGGTTGTCAGTGGAATGGATTCCTCGTACGCTTAATCAGAAAGCTGATTATTACAGTAAGATCGTTGATTTTGACGACTGGTGTGTTTCCAACGATTATTTTCGTGCAATAGATTCTCGATGGGGTCCTTTCACTGTAGATTGTTTTGCTAGTTATGCAAATACCAAGTTGCCTAGGTTCTATTCGCGCTTTTACAGTCCCAACACTTTGGGTGTAGATACTCTTAGTCATAGCTGGCAAGGTGAGAACTGTTGGTTGGTCCCTCCTGTTTGCCTTGTCACTCAAGTTATTGAGCATGTCAAATTATGTAAGTGCGTAGGCGCCCTTGTGGTCCCTTATTGGCCGTCTGCCATTTTTTGGCCATCCATCATTAATGAAGGTCGTTCTTTCCGTAGTTATATTGTTGACTTCCTTTACGTTGTTGAAGGGAAGCGAGTTTTTGTTCACGGCGTTAATAAGAATTGTATTTTTGGTTCTGATAATTTTAGTTCGTCTGTCCTTTTCTTGCGTATTAATGGCGCCAATTAAATCTAAGCAATTATATTGTATTTTTTGTGATTTTCATCTGTTGGAATTAAACTGTTTGCCACTTGGCTTTGTGTGTTTTATTTGTTTCGCCACTGGGCTTTTGCACACTTGATTTACTCTGGATGTATTAATGGGGCTAAATAAATCTAAGCAATTAGATTGTATTTTTTGTTTTATCAGCTATTGGAATTTAAGTGTTTGCCACTTGGCTTTGTGTGTTTATTTGTTTTGCCACTGGGCATTTACACACTTGTTTTACTCTGGATGTATTAATGGGGCTAATTAAATCTAAGCAATTAGATTGTATTTTTTGTTTTATCAGTTATTGGAATTTTAAGTGTTTGCCACTTGGCTTTGTGTGTTTATTTGTTTTGCCACTGGGTTTTTGCACATTTGATTTACTCTGGACGCCGCTGGTAGTAGCCCGTGTTAGACTAAAAATTCTTGTTCTATTTTTGTTTCTTCCTGCACAAGGTGATATTGCTTTTGCGCAGATTAGTTCCACCCTACAGAATCCTGAACTCCGAAGACTTGCCAGTTCTCTTCCGGCTCGTGCATTGCAGTCCAAGGCTCCACGCACCATTGATCAGTATTCCAGGTCTTTTCAGAAATTCAGAGTCTGGGCATCTTGCTTCCCCGAGATCACGGCTTTGCCTACAAGGCCGTTAGACGTCGCTCTTTACCTAGAGCATCTTATTCGAGGTGATACAAGCTCTTCCGTACTTCAGTCTGCATCTTGTGGTATTTCGTGGGCTAATAAGCTCTATGGTTTTCCCGATCCTTGTCAAGATCCTCTGGTGAAGAACATTCTCGAGGCTGGTATTCGGATTTCAGCTAAACCAGTAGTTAAAAAGGAGCCAATTACTCCTGAGATGATTTCGTCAATTTGTTTAAAGTATGCCTCGCCATCTGCTAACCTGTCTAGTCTCCGAATTGCAGCTTTATTTGTCACTGCTTATTGTGCATTTTTACGCTTTGACGAGCTAGCTAAGTTGCGCTGTTGTGATGTAAATTTCCAAAATTCGGATTATGTTAAGATTACTATTGCCAGTAGTAAGACTGACGTATATAGGGATGGTTCTTCAGTTCTTTTGGCTAGGACGGGTACTGTCACTTGTCCTTATACGATACTTTCTCGTTATTTTCATCTCGCTTGTTTGAATTGTAATTCTAGTGACTTTGTATTTCGCAATCTTGTTTATCATAAGTCCACTCTTAGTTATTCTCTAGGTTCACGACCTATATCCTATTCTAGGGCTAGGGAGCTTTTGCTTAATTCTTTAGTTGAACTAGGTTTTCCTAAGTCTAGTTATGGTTTACATAGCTTAAGATCAGATGGCGCCTCCGCCGCTGCAAACGCTGGCATCAGCGATCGTTTGTTTAAACGACATGGTCGTTGGAAATCGGATCGTGCCAAGGACGGCTATGTTAAAGATAACATCAATTCTCTTCTTTCAGTTTCTCGTTCCTTAGGTCTATAGTTCTCTTTAAATTGTGCTTTATCTTCGAAATGGGGCAATTTATGTCTGATCAATAAACGAGATGCCCCCTCCTATGACTGGTGTTTTCTTCCTTATACTAAGTTATAAATTATTTTGTTTTCGTTTCACTGCAGAGTGATTAGATAACAAATATAATTTTTCACGTTGTTATTGTAAGATAGTTTTGTGCTGGTATGTAGATTTCGTTGGCATGCAGGTTACATATTTATGCTAAGTAGTTAATATTTAAGGAGTTTGTCCGTTAGGAGTTGTCACTTCGACGGCATCTCCGCTTTTGATCAGTTCATTTCGGATATTTTGTTTTTAGTTATTTTCAGTGTTTATTACTATCCTAGGGCAATTTATGTCTGATCAATAAACGAGATGCCCCCTCCTATGACTGGTGTTTTCTTCCTTATACTAAGTTATAAATTATTTTGTTTTCGTTTCACTGCAGAGTGATTAGATAACAAATGTATATATAGCTAGTTAATAAGTCTGTTCTTCATTAAATTTGCCTGATGAGTGAATATGCACGAAACTCAGAGTCGCAGGGAATCTTGTGTATTTTCATTTAGTCATCTAATTCTATACACCGCTCTACACAAACGTGTATTGAGCACTCTTTAGCAGTGTTTGCTACAGTTTCTCATGATTATGTATATATTGTATATTTCATTTTGCGGAGTCTGTTTTTATTTTATTTTATAAATCCAAATTTTGAGATTATTTTGGCACATTCCCCTTCAAGTTCTACAATTTGAGCAACTGAAGTAGCCCATTTGGGCGAAGGGGCGTTTCCTTTTCCATTTTATTAATTTTGGGTGCCACATAATCCTGCATTTGGAACTTTTTCTTTTTCTTCTTCCCTTTCCGGTGTATGATAACTGCAACAGGCAGACTGCTGGCTGCCTACAAATAGCGTTGATGAGCAGTATTTTAAGGCTAAGCACCCATTTCAAATATTGCTGATAAACAGTATTTAAGGCTCAGGACCCATTTTTGAGCGGTTGGCTTTCAATAACTGTGATTTAGGGTTAGTCCGCAGTCCGCGGTCTGCAGTTTGCAAGTGTCAGACACCACTCTCCTTCATGTCTGGTTCATCCACTTTTTCAAATTATTGACCATTCCCCTGCTCTGTATTTGATGTAGCTGTGACTTGTCCACTCATTTTTGACTTTTTTATTTCTTTTCCCAGACAGATTCCAAAACCACTTCATACAGCATTCTGGCAATTGTTCTGTGAATGGTTGTTTTTCTTTTTTTTTTAACAAGCGGTTTTTCCAAGATGATGACACTAGTTTCGGAGACAAGTTCTTTTCTTTTATTAAACTGCAAAGGTTATCTTTAGTTGTTCCATTTGCCCGTGCCACCATCTTTTTCTCACTGTGGGAACGCTGTGTTCGAGGCGAAAATCGGTTTGTTATCATGACTAGAAATGACGCCTTGTTCCTGCATGGTGTATTTAGCATAGCGACGTAAGTAAACTTTATACACTTAATGCATGGTCCCGAGGGAACCCGTTAGTTTTGTTTTCTGGAGAGCCCTGATGTTTCCCGTGACGAAGTCGAGGGAAACATCAGGACTCGAGGGAAAACAAAACTAAATAGTTTCTCTAGGGACCAGACATTAGGTGCTTTGTAATATATTTAGACCTTTCCTGCAATAATCCCAGCAAAACAACCGGAGCGGGCAACAACTGCGGAATTGTATCCCAGTCAGGATACATTTGAATTTGATCAGGGCCACGTGACCAAGAATCAACCAATCACAGTGCTCGTCCTGTTGAGCGAAAGTCTAGGTATATAACAATGTACAATATTTGACCATTTGTCCTTCAGAATCAAGAGCCAAGCTCTTAAAAACAACTTTTGCTTTTGTTGCACTGGAGACTCAGAGCGTTTTCGATGTAGCCACCGTTTAACTTTTTCATAAAGTCCCATCGGCGGGCTTTTAACTGTGTGGATGAGCTGAAAATTTTTCGCGTCTCACTTTATGTCATTTACGCATGCGCGAAATGGTGGTTGTCGTGAAGGCTTGGAAATAGCTTAAACTCATTGGTTCATACAGAGGAGAAGTAATCTCGGATGTGCTAGGGTGCGCTGGTTCGAATCCTTGGAGCAGCATAGAATGTTGTGGAAGCTTGAGGTAAGTGGCACTGTCCTTTGGTAGTAAGTAAGGACAAAAAGGGGGAAGGAAAGGGAGAGACGGTAAGTGGAAGAAGAACGGAAGGCAAGGGAAAAGTGGAGAAGGGTGTTTTCTTTTTTATCCCCCCTAAAAATCTAGGCCCTTTTTTTTTCTTAACTAGACCCTCCGTGAGGGTACACTGGGTTGCCTGTGGTGCGAGCAGCGCTCCAGGCAATTTTTTTTTCAAGTTGGGGGGTCATTAAGACCATTTAAAGGGTCACCCAGAAGTCATACCAGCAGAGGCATTTTGGCTCACAGGTCCTCACACGTTCGTACGACAAAACAGATTCTTTTCTGAGGTTAAAACCTGGCTACCGGCCTATTAATTAATCACTTGTCAGAAAGAAGAAATTCCTGTCCTCTTTAAAAAAAATTGTCATGGATTGCTTACGTGTGGTAGTGAAGTAACACAGCGATTTATTCCATAATGTCAACTGACCAGTGTGTTGCCTTCGAGGAGATTCAAGTTGTCCTCGCGTAATATGTAGCTCTAACAGTGCACGATATTGTTTTGGTATTGTCTATCATTGTACATAGTGCCATGGTAGAAGTCTTGGGTAAATAGCATGAGAAGACATGTGGTTACTAGCAAAGTACTGAACCCAGAAAGATTGAAGAAAATAAATGGGAAGTGAAAAACATTGTTGACAACTGTCAACATGTCAGCAGACATGTTGACAGTTGTCTTTGCGTAATATGTAGGTCTAACAGTACACGATGTTGTTTAGGTATTGTCTATCATTGTACATAGTGCCATGGTAGAAGCCTTGGATAAGTAGCCCCTTGAGAAGACATGTGGTTACTAGCAAAGTACTGAACCCAGAGAGATTCAAGAAAATAAAAGGGAATCGAGAAACATTGGCTTCTGGGCTGACATGTTGATGATGCAACTTCTTTCCATCACAAGTGTAAGCGTGCCCTGACAGCATCTGACAGCTTTGTAAACAAAAGTTGAAAGCTGAAGTTAAGCCCTGTCCGGCGGAGTTACTCTATCAAATGCGAACCAAGCAAGATACAGATTTTGTTAGCTTGCTTTATGCAAAACAAATATTGATGTAAAAGTAAATAAATATGGATACACAGTTTTTAAGCAGAGCAGAAGGAAGTTTCAGGACTGTCGATCGAGAATGAAATAATTTGCCATCGGTAACAAAATTTACGACATGAAAACAAAATTAATTTTGAACCACGAATATAAAAAGTTACCATCAGCGAAAAACATTTTGGGAGATTTTAGTTGTTTTGTTGTAATTGTACTTTTGGCTGCACCGAGTAAATCGCAATTCAGCGGGCGCAGTGATCAAGTTACCGCGGCATGTTTACTCGCGAAACAGTGAAGCATCTGTGTCAAATGATGCCAAGATACCGGGTTTTTGTTTTTGTTAGTTTTCTTTTTCTTTCAATTGTTATAAATTTTGACTAGAAATGTGTGAATTCAACACAAAGATCACAATCGCCCAACTCTCAGAGGTTGACCATTGTTTCTGGAAAATCAAAAATTTACTCTCCAAGACAAGGTTATTTATCACCAGGTAATTTCATCGTTTTGGCAATAGCAGCTACTTTATTATTCATCAGCGTCACAATCTTTTGCCGATTTTGGGGGTCATTTGGTTGAAACTCAAGCACGCTTCCAACAGACCTGTTTATTTTCGTGACTTATGCGTTACCACACAAATTCTTCCCGTATCACATTTCAACACATGTATGCAAATTTGCTAAGCTCGAAAATTACACAACATGATAAATTTACAAAAGCTGGAAATTTCACAGAAATATTTTCCAGCGAAACATTTATTGAAACAAGCAACATATTTATTATAAGAGGCAAGAAACCCTTCCTATTTCAGTTGCGTGGGTGCAAGCGAAACACGCAATCACAAAGCATATGCAATTAAATAAATTTCTGACAGTTCACATCAAACCTAAAAAAAAAACCTTGACCGTAAATAAGAAAGCACAAAAGAGACAACAAGCTTTCATTCAAATAATTTTTCACTATCACATTTCCAATTTTTTTTAACCTTTGCAGAGTTGAGTACAAAATGAATGTTACTTGCCAGACAAACAGGCAAACTTTAAATAGATGCGACTTCAGTAAACACTGTGAGACACACAACAGAGATCACAGATCTACTTGTGGTGTTCGATTCCTTCTCTGTCTTTGTTGAACCCGTAAGTTACCAGAGAAATTTCCATTTGGTTTCAGTGTTGTACGTAACACCACCTTGGCGAAATATTAGAAGTACAGCTCATTTTGATTTCGGCTCGACGGGCGAAAGATTCACACTGTCGAAGTCCATTAATCGTCGCTTTTAAGATTCCAGATCTTTATGTTTCACCGCCTGTCTTGACGTTCCATTCTTGAGCTCCATATGTGTATATTTTCTTCAAAGATGTTCTAAAACGCCATTCGCGTTACAATGACTTTCGACGCCATTACAAGTTAATTGTGCAGAGCAAGCTACGCTTTACCCCAGCCCCCTCAAACCTAACAAAATACGCACAGAAGACTCTATGCACAAAGACACCACTTAGCAGGGGAGTGACGGGCAAAACTTTTCCCGACACGGAAAAAAATAACAAAAAAACCCACGAAATGAAACCGAGATTCCGACTGGGTTTGGCAACCCAGTAATTACATCCCTAAAAATAGGAAAAACCCTATTTTAGACAGTTCATAATAACCTAGGTTGAAAATAATCAGCCTAGGTTGACATTAAATTAACCTGAATTTTAATTCAACCTGTAACACATCCGTTGTGCGTATTTTCTTTTTTTTCTTCTTTTTTTTTTTTGCTCTCTGTGCCTTTCCCGGTTAAAGGGATCATATGAAGGGGTTGTAAAGCTTACTGTTCTTGTTGACATTTTTTCTGTAAGGCAAGGCTGAGGTTGCGTTTATCTGGAGAAAAATCTATGATCATTGCCCTTTATCTAATAAGACGGTTTTGTTTTACAAAAGAAATATCTTTGACCTCGCACCAAACCAGGGGAACACAAGCCGTACTTCGACGGCCTATTATCCAAAGTATCTGGTCTGAGATAGGATTCTCTAAATTAAAAACCCTATCATCGGCTTTCGCAAGGAAATATTAAATTCCTTTTAGGTTTCAAACGTTTTCAGAAGAAACGCACCTTGAATAAACTAAAACTACAAAAAAGATAGCCACATCACCGGAGCAGTCACCAAAGTATCCAAACTTGCACGAACCTCATGGATTGTATGCAAAGTAATAGTCACTTCCTTTTTTTCTGGCTTCCCGAAATCTAACGTGGAGTACAGATTGGCGTATAGATTGCTTCTCAGATTGGTTTTAACATTTAAAATCACTTGTAGCCGGGAAATTGTTCCCACAGGCACGGACGAAACGGATTTGGGGGTTAAGACAGACTGAACAAAGGAATACCAAAATGAAGAAACCTTTGCACTTATAAACAAAAAAAAAATGTAACATTGTTCTGAGATTGAGATCGATTCATATTGGTAAAGAATCCACATTCTTAAAGGCGATAGATCTACGAAAAGGTTTTTCTTCGTTAGTGGTGGTCAAAAGCCTACTTAAGATACCTCCTTTAATTAAGAGCGCACGTTCCTGCTAATGTTTGTGGGTAGTTACTGTACTGAGACGAAGGTAGAGGCAGTATGGGATTGTTTTTCTCTGAAAAAAGAAGTACTAGTGGATGACTAGAAACAGACTAAGCGAGTAGTGGGGGTTAGATAAATCTGTGTAATGGTGTTCTCGAAGTGGGAGATGCCATAGCAGGCGCGTGGAAGGTGCTAGAATTGCACGCGGCTGCGCCCCCCTGACCGCTGGCTGGATTTGGCTTCGGGGATCCCAATATTAATTCTTAATTATATCGTGTATTACGCTCTTACAATCTTCGCCCTCGATTTCCTCAATGTTGTTAAATCGTAAATTTTCTCGCCGAGTGTATTGTTCGAGTTTAATGTTATTTTCAATTTCCGTTTGGAGCTGTAATTCTAAGCTGGTAATTCGTTTCCGTAAGGTATCCAGTTCCTCATTAGTCTTCTGTAGATCCATTTCAGCCTTCTCCTTCATAGCGGCTCCATCCCCTTGGGTGAATTCTAAGCTCTGCTTTAAGCCTTGTGTTTCAATTCTAATTTGATCAATGTCGTTTTTCAACTCCTACCTCAACTTGTCCAACTCTGAGCGCAATCCGTCGAAGCCTGCCTCCATTGCCTTTCGAAGCGCGTCGATCGCATCTTTCACCGGGTAAGAAATATCAGAGTTATCCGCCATGTCTTCTGCCGCACTATTCGAAGAGCTCGATCCTATCTTGGAACTCTTTTTCGATCGTCCCATGAAGCAATCGCCGTCCAAACCACACAGACCGATAAAGCGATGAAGTTACTTAGTGTTTTCCATCAAGCAAGCAGCATTGGTAAGTTAAAAATTGGCTAAAGACCCGCGTCTTACGAGGAGCGTCAGTTGAAGCGTCTGGACGCCATGCCTGCCCGGTGTTGTTAGCGTGTTCTGAAACGGCGGAGGTCTGGGTGCGGGCAAGTCGGATGTCTCGCTCATGTTCGTTGATTCTTTCTTCCAGTCTCGCCGATGTAGACTTTACCGCATTCACAGGGAATATTGTAAACCACGCCATATTGTTTATCGACTCGACAGCGTCTTTCGGTTGTACTAGATGTGATCTTAATGTAGTCTCAGACTTAAAAACAACGCGTATGCCTTGTTGCTGTAGGGAGCGGCGAAGTTGTTCGGATAGGCCATTGACATAGGGTAAAACCGCAGTAGACTTGTACTCGATCGTGGGTTCAGCACTGCTACTCGGTTTCCTGGTCTTAGTGATTATTTGCAAAAAAGAAAGAGGGTAGCCATTAGAGATTACCCTCTTTCTTTCTTGCAGTAAATCACCAAGACCAGGAAATTCAAAGGAGCGAATTCAAACCAAAAACCAATTTAAACCACAACACATACATATGAAAATTTTTTCATATAAATGATACTCACAATTATTAAAAGTTCGTATTGGAAATTCCACGGCCGGCTTAGTCAGTTCAATTAGCGAGCTTGTTCTCAGATGCGCTGAAAACTCAATTCGGAGAGCTTTCCGTCCAACCCCGGAAAAAAGAAGAAGCTTTCAATATAGGGTATGCTTTATTGTACCCTGCGATCAGAGTCGCCTTCGATCTTCCTGGATAAGTCGGTAAGAGGAAAGGAGACTCTCTTCCTTCCTCTTCCCGACTTATCTAGGAAGATCGACAGAGACTCTGCTCGCTGGGTAGCTCGCAGAGTGGGTTTTGGGAGGCAGGAGAAATTGTTGGTTATTGTTGGCAAAGCTTGTTTGTTTAAGCTGCTGTCAGCTCACAGACGTTTGATCTGTTTGATCGCTGTAAACTGTATACAGTAATAATCACGATTAATTTTGTACTTTATGCAGAAACATAATTATTTTCATGTACACTATATTGTTTCCTGGGGTTAGAAAAGGGAGCTCCGCTTTTTGGCTGGGCTAAATCTAGATATTTAAATTAATTCTTCATAGGATATGTTACTTCAGGATACAGCGTGCTCTTGCTGGTGGCCAGGGAAAATTTTTGGAAGATCTCAACTCCACCTACGGATCTGGGGTCCTAACTTTTTTGAAGGCCCAGAATTTAAGGGTTTTTTGAACTCGTTCATGAAGAACTATTTCAGGTGTGTATGCTTGTTGCTTTGTGTAGAAATGTTGTAATAAATAAATTATCGGTCATCAAGTTCAGTGGCCTTTCCTTGCCCTGTGCAATACATTTGCAAGAAAAACAATTGAAGATGTGCTTTGAGCCCTAAAGGTAACAGACAGTTCAGGTACATGTAGTAGGGGGTTAACGTTTCCTTGTGCAAATGGAAGGGGTGGGGTCCTGTTTGAAATTCCCTTCATGGTAGGTGTCTGGATGTCTTCTGGAACTACACAATGTATCTAATCGTATACGGTAGTAACCCCGGCCAACAGGGCTCAATGAGCAGTTAAAACAACACTTGACCTCATTTTTTATAAGGACTGCATATTGCAGGGGCAAAAAAGTCTAAAAGATCTGCGACAGACCACTAGTTCAAAGAAAATTTATTCAACAAAAGTGGAAATACACTGAAAACGGAGTGACTATAGAGACGTTTTTGTTCCATGTCATGGGCAAATACATTCTTTGTACATTTGCATGTGAAGTATCGGTACATTCCTATCTTAAGAGCAGGCTCTCAAGAAATAAAATACTTGTTTTTGGATCTTTCATCCAGGAAATGTAGAATCTCAAATTTGAAAGACACGTTCAAGGCAGCTGTTTGCGTTGGCAAACAACCCAGTAGTGACGCGTGGATCTTTGGTCCAGATATCGAAATAACAGCGGAGGGGGTACTCACCAACCCTGAAGCCTCTTCCATCTTGTGGGTGTAAGAGGTGTTTGATATGGAAGATGGTGGAAAGATGAAGAAGATGGATCAAACAGGCTCGTTGCCGGCTGTGCACTTACCTTTGTATGGTTACTCTCTCATGGATGTAATCAAGGCACTAGTAGACACAGTGCATGACAACACAATGGCAGCAATATTCACTATAGGTAATTAGCAGATTTAAATATTTATGCCAAGGAGCCTTAAAAGTATGAGAGGTTGAAATTTACATCAATATTATTTGCTTTTGTTTTCGCTCTTTATGTTTTCTCTGTGGGCCAGCTAACTCTTAAAACGGAGAAACCTGAAGTGTTTTCAAATCAATAATATAAATTTAACAATGGTAATCGACTCAGAGCTTTTACAGGAGTGGAAAGCTCTTCTTAATGGACTTGTGATTGACTGCTGATTTGATCTTTTATTTGATTTCCCACACACCCATGGAACACAAGTTAACTTGTATCTATGGTAGAAAAATTCTTATATTAATACAATTCTCGTGTGAACCCTCATTACGCAAAATTACTTTGCTATGAGATTTTTTCTACCTGGGTGCTCGTCACTTGTTTTTCATCCCCGGCACAACCTAAAACAAGTAAAAACACCTTGTGATTTTCCTGTCAAAATTTGCACTGCCAAAAACCGAGGTGCGAGATCTCGCAAGCCTACATTATGAACATCAATTAATCAATTAATTCCAAAGAATATTTCCAAAATTTGAATCCAAAATATTTTCCATCAAATTGACTTGGGGATATGAGATCATTTTTTTGCAAAAAAATCTTTAAACCACGTCCACACCGGCCTAAACCGGCCGGGGTCAATGGGCAACCCCCGGGAGTAAATGGGTTAAGCTTCCTCGCCACATTTTCTTTGTCTTTGTTTTATACGGAGTTTGTATTTTTGCTCTTAAGTGTGTTGCAATCCATCCATCCTTAGCCATCCACCGACCAACCAACCGACTGACCGACCGACCGTGTGATCGATCGATCAATCAATCAATTGATCAATCAACACATTATTCAATTCAGATGTAGACCTCTGTAAATCCTTATTAAACTCTTATTAGCATTCTTCAGTATCCAAACCATTAATTGAACGATGTCTCACTTGAATACAGAATACTATTTAATAACAATAGAAAATGAGACAGGATAGCGAATCTGCCATATTAGGCTCTCTTACGATGAAAATTATTCGAAATGTATTATTAGCTGTGTCTCATATACCGCGTGGTTATTTCAAAGACGACACCTTATTGGTCAGTTACTGAGAAAAAGGATGGCGCGGCCACGGGAAAAATAGGGTGGCCTTCGCAGCAAGAGCGCAATATAAATAAAATGCTAAATAATTATCATGGGGCACTGAGATCCACTCTCTTACCTTATACTCTTGTTAGGGTTTTAATAGAAATATCTGAATAACACTTGCAATGGCCTGCCTACACCTCGCCATTTGAAATTTTAGTGGCAGCCCGATTTAATGAATAATCGAGGTACTGGGGGATTCATATGTACATATTGACTGAGTGGGAGGGTCGGACAGGAAAATATTGGCTATCGGTCATGACGTAAGAAAGCAGCGCAGCAAGAACCATCCATACGGGAAAATATTTGGCTCTCGGTCATGATGGTCCTACCTAACACAGTCAATAATCATTTTATCACATGACCACTAAGTGGAGAACATTTTAAAATTTATGCGCCAACTTCAATGGTCCGCGACTCGGCATACAGGCATGTAAGGTGCGAATGAGATACAAGTGGCTTTCTGCAATCCCGCACCTTAGTAATGGGGCGCACAGAACCACTTCAAAAGATTGTACAATCAAAACTGGTCATTTATTTATTCGCAACGACACAAGAAACACATCGAGTTCGTCGAAAGGGCGATCTATTTTATCGTTTATATTTTTCTTTTAGTTTAAGTCCACAATTACAGTTCATATACATGTACATTGATAAAAATATATACATGCATGGATTGTGAAAATTCGAATCAAAGAAGCTCCTTGGGTCGGAAAGTCATTCAATAGTCGCAAGCTATTATGATTGCTCGTACTTGCGTCTTAACCATTAAAAGCTTAGCGAGTGACAAAAGTTTGCTTCTCCCTTCCCTAAAATCGCTCACAAAACTTCTTCATCTGAGGACGCTATTAAAATGGCGGCGTTGTTTCAAGCTCATACTTGTCGTCATCATTTTTGCAAAAACAGCCTACTTAAGAAGGTATGTTTGTTATTTTTCCGGTTTCTCCAACTTCCTTCAGAAACGTGAATAAAACTTCAAGTTCATGGTTTTTTCCTGCTTTTGACCCGCTTTGAAATTTTTTGATACTTTCATCTGAGAGAAGTTTCGTTTCAAGGCTGTTACCTTGGTCCAAGAGTTCATCACCGGACAGTTCATCCGGATAATAAAACTAACTTTCACTGAAATTGGTTTTATCAACGGAGTTGATAATGTAAATTGGCCACCGTACAGAGATTCTAAAAGCTGACGTTTCGAGCGTTAGCCCATCGTCAGACGAAGGGCTAACGCTCGAAACGTCAGCTTTTAGAATCTCTGTACGGTGCCCAATTTACATTATCAACGGAGTTGATAAAACCAATTTTAATTTTGTATACTACTTCCCCACCGACGCAGCATCACAGTTTCTTTAGAAACTACCCCTTCATAACTTTCACTGAGTTCCCTGTAAAAAAACCAGCGCACTTATCCTTGCAATATTTTATAACACAGGTTCATTGACGTTTTTGTTTTTTTTTTTGTTTTTTTCCGGAGCGCCCGTCATACTGTAAAAGGAAGACTGGACTGGATTGGATTAGTAAAAGAGGGACTGGACCAGAAAAATGTGGACTTCATTTAAAGTTTTAGTTCACCACTGTTCCGCGGGCCAATTAAAAGTTGCAGCTGTGTGTTTCTTTGTTTTGTCTTGGTTCCATTTCACAGTCTCAAAATCAAACAGGCACGCTAGCGTTTTTGACTTTGTTAAAGTCATGTTTCTTAGACACCGTAATGTTGCAACCCGAGTTCGGCGAGCCTACTGGAAGTGGTTGAGATACATTGAGTACATTTTCAATTCTGCCTCCATCATCTGACTTAGGAAAGGTGTTTTCAGTTACTTCGACTACATTCTGTTCACCAGCTAAGAGGGGTTGCCTGATACCATTGTCCTCGTTATGGCACCACCACCTTTGACAAAAACGTATTGAGAGGACTGCAAGGATTACGCATAACACAGCAACGACTACTACAAAGGAAATTGTCAGCGGCGACCACAACTCATCTGCAACGAAAAAGAGGTACCCATTATTTCCACAGTCATTCTTTTGTGCGGAAAGAGAGGTGTGAACTGGGGATCTGGAGTTTCTTTTATCTTTTGTCGGTGGGTGAAAGTAATTTTCTATCTTTTCAGGTATCTACATTTATTTTTTGTCCATATTTATGAAGCATAAATATAAGCATCTTTATATTAGCATTGTTATTGGTAAGTAGAGCTGAGTAAAATCTCTCAGTGCCCAATATTTGTTTTAAATTCTTTCAGATATCACGGTGTTCAGTAATGAAAAAGTGACGAGGGGTTTTAACTGCTGTCATAACCTGCTTGGAGTCAAAAGTGCCTATAAAGAAATTTTACGTACCTGGGGGAAGTGCGAGAGAGGGTCTAGTTGTGCCCACAGGAAATCCAGTTGTTGCCCTACCTGGTTTCCCAGTTGTCCTGGAAGGCGCAGTTGTTGTCACAGTTAGTGGCCTAGTTGTTTTCTCGGTTTTTCTGGAAGATGCAGTTATACTAGTGGTTGGACTAGGATCCTCTGGGCAACCATTCGGACATGCGCAACGGTGGGTAAGTCAGAATACCTGATGAGGAAGGATAATGCAACTTAAATTAGAACCTGCAATTCACGCATTTGTGAAATCTAAACTTGGCTATTGTAATTTTTTACTCTTTGGTTGTCCTAAATATCAGTTACTGAAACTGCAATATGTTCAAAATACGGCGGCCCGAATTGTATCCCAGACTTAAAAGTTTCAGCGTATCACTCCGGTTTTGTTCATCTTCATTGGCTACCAGTTCATTATCGTATATTTCTTAACATTTTGTTATTAGTATAAGTGCATTCATGGAGTGTGTTCAACCTATCTTTCTGATTTGCTACATTTTCGTTCCCACTCACGATTACTACCTGTTACAAATATGCTTTTAGATCAGCCAAGGTCACCAACAAATACTTACGGGGATGGAGCGTTCTCCGTATTTGCTCCAAGGTTATGGAATGCTCTTCGCTGGCACTGCGTAAATCACTTTCGATAGATGGTTTAAGAAATATTTTAAAACGTATCTTTTTACTAAATTTGGAAATGGTCGCTGTTTATTTTGTGATTGTTCTTCTACTTGTTTATTTCACTTTTTACTTGTTAGTATAGTAATATTAGTATTTATTGTTAGTTTTTTTAGTTAGTTTTTTTAGTTAGTATCATTTAACAAATGTGTGCCCCTCGGAAATTATCCGATTTAGCAATTAGCGATTTAGCAATTTCATAACAGTAGCAGCTACGTATAAATGCTACAAATGCATGCAAACATTTACGCCACTTCTGTCATAACTGCTTAAACTTACCCAGGAGCGTCCTTTATCATCTTTAATTTTCTTTAAGTCTGGTTCTTCCTTACTCCAGTTACACATTAGCCTGACTCTAGGATGATGTTCATCTCCGGGATATTTTCTACAAATCAACGGAGTGATTTTAATTAGTGATGATGTGCAAGAAACAGAAGCATTAGTTCGGTAGATGCCGTGGGTCAAGGGGCCAATTGCAAGATCCCACAAACACCCAAAAAACGCGAGGTATTTTTGTATTTCTTGATTGAGAATCCGGATGGGATGCATGAGAAAGATGATAACAAGATCTAAAAACTGTTGGGCTTGTTTTTTGGTCAATGTAACGGCCGCAAGAAAGCTAGACCGAGTAGTGAAAAGGGGACAAGGGGCCGAAGAGAAAAAAACAGCATGCAATGACCTTGAAAAGGCTTTCTAAAAGTCTTTGCAATTTGACCTCAGTCCAGCACTCTTGCGGCCGTTAAGTGGAATTCGGAAAACACAATATCGCCTTTTATGCAGGGTGAGGGCAATTCTGTTACATACGCTGTCTTGTAAACCAGTTCCGGTCCTTCCGTCTCTATACCATGCTCACACTTTGCATCGCTCTGATCTCCTATTTTATAGTACGGTCCACCAGTACCACCCAGACAAACCTGTAACAGGAACAAGAACTCATCACTCGGAGCGAACAACTGGTCCCCCCCCCCCCCCCCCTTAAAATGGTTCTCTCAGACTTGGTTATTCTTAGATTCATGTTCCGTTTGTTTTTTAGTTAAACTTATGCATTTGTAACATAAACGAAGACTTTGCACGTTGATTGGCTAAGAGCCACATTATTTGATGCAAAAGCTGTTCTTAATATAAGCAGTCTGAGAAAACAATAACTCCGAGGGCAGATATGGGGATTGTTGACTCCGGGTTATGGGCTCCCGACTAGACCGGTTAGATAATTTTTGAGTTGAAAATAACCAATCGTGCACCCCGACGATTGCAGAGTCAGTATACAGCCATTAAAACGACTCACGAGATTGGCTCAGAATACAGTGCATTTGAGCCAAGTATACAACATAAGCAATGCACATAAGTATAAACACGATAGAGCTGCGAGCAGTACCGATCCAATGAAATTAGAAGTCGTAAAGAGCTACAAAGTACATGTATCTGTAAAGTTCAGGGGAAATATTAATTTCCTTTGACATTCAGACAACAGAAGGGACAGTAAAATTCATTGATTTGATTTGGATGTTGAAAATCAAAAAGAAAAGAAAAGCCCTCAATTGAATTGGTGAATTTGTTTGTTGCAGGCTGAAATGTGCTGAAGGCGTGAATTGGAGATTTAAAAGACATTCATAACGCCTAGTAAAAGATGACGGAGTTCCTCGTTGTGTATCAAATGGTTACCCTCACCGAAGGTCACTTTAAAAGCCAATGAGGGAACGTTATCTTCATTTGCCGGAATCATATTCTCCTTCCCATACGCATTAATTTTGAACTAAAGTTTTCTGGTCCGTAAAAACGACAACTCAAACTTTATGTTTTAGTTGTTCACTGAAAGTCATTGGCTCCTGACAAGTTACTCAACTCTCTGACTAAATTTCTCAAAAGGAAATATTTTGCAACATCGCTTATCCATCATGTGACATACCGCTGCATTAATGGTGCATCCATTGTCTCCTCCTGCGTCTCGCTTTTCGAATGAACTACAAGGGTTATAGTAATAGACGTTACTGAATGGACCAGATACCTGAAACCTGTTACAGGGATAAACACAATAAGAAGTGGAAGATGAATGCTGAATGCCGTTTGCTGTAGTTGTCCAAATCTTCATGTCCTGACTTTTTAGCCAAACTTCAAGAGCACAATGGACGAAAAGCAAGAAACATTGTTGGAATGAAAAGCGCATAAAAAGCAAACAGAATTGCATAAAAAACAAATAAAAAACCAAACAAATAAATTTGCAGTAAATAAAAGATTGGGTCACATGGGGCATGCTTCAACGCAAAGGGTTACGCTAACTCAAACAGGCACCTTTTGCCCTATAAGCGTGAGTGAAAACAGAAGATCATTTGATGAAAATTTGCATAAGTTGTTGACAACTCGGGAATAGCACTGGGCGAAAAAACGGATTTTCACATATAGCAAGTGTGGAGCAAATGTGGAGCAAATGTCTGTTTGATTACGCGCTTAGAAGCGTTCACTTGTTTCCCGCATGTTTCGTCTACGTGTTTATTCTACTCTCGCAGAGGGTTTTGGCATTGCTTGAAACGCGAATAAGATATTGGACGCCTTTATCCGTCTTTTGGCAAACATTTTAAAGAAATGGGTATGCTTTTTTTTTCACTGGCAGTGTACGGTTCGTCCGAAAGTTTATTTTAGTGAAAAACTTATCGTTCGAATATTTGTTACGAATCTCACGCAACACACGATATAAACATTTTTAGTCTTTCTTTCACCTCTTCCTCTTTCCTGTTTGACTAGGTAACTTATATGTTTGTCTATGTTCGTTTTCAAGTGCAAGAGCTCGGCCTGCAGAGTGTCTATTCTGAGGACGACGCGGTGTATAAGTACATCAGAAAGTCAATGGCCCTTCCGTTCCTGCCTCACCGCCAGATCAGCCCTATGTTCCTTTGTCTGCAAGTTGAAGCACAAACAGAGCCCCTTCAGAACCTCGTCGCCTACATTAGACGACAGTGGATTCCAAAAAACTGGAGCGTTTACCAGCAGGTCATCAGAACGAACAAAGACATCGAGGGATGGCACAACGCTCAGAATCGTCGTGCGAGCGGGCAGTGCAGATTACCTCTGTACTCCTTAATCGAGCTCCTGGATAGAGAGGCGAGACTTACAGCCGTCACCATCAGGCTTGTGTCCGATGAGAAACTGAAGCGGGTCCAGAGGAAGCAGTATCGAAACCTGCAGGCGAGGCTATTCGACAGCTGGGAGAAGTACGAGAGGAAAGAGAAGACCACCGCACAGTTGCTGAAAACGTGCTCACATCTCAACGGCACCACTCGTGGGAACTGAAGACGTCAGCAAAAATCACAACCAAAAAAACGGCTCCTTTAGGAGCCACCAAGTTTGCAAAAGAAAATGACCAGCGATAAACTATCAATAAAGAAACCTTATACAATTTTGAGAGGGGATTGGGGCGACAATAACAAATATGGCGGTTCACATCAACAATCCCTCTCAGGAAGTGAATTGCAAGATATCTAATTGACAATTATTCAACGAAAAAAAGTTTTTTTGGACGTTTACGAACTGACATATAAGCGTTGGCGAACTGACATTAGACGTTGGCGAATAGACTTCATACGTTGGCGAATAGGTTGTTGGCGAACTGACACGTTGGCGAAACGACCGGTATTCGGTGACCTACCGAAAACTCCTTCGGCAATCTTTTGCCATTCGGTGCTCTGGAATCTTCCTGCCCTTTTGCTTAAATCTTGCTGTTCGGCCACCCTTTGTATTTGTTCCAAACATTCGTTGAACTCCGTTTCCTTTTGGAAGAAGGCCTCTATTTTTGCCACGAATTCTTTATCAATTAATGCTGCTGGCGTTAGCCGAATCTCTTGCTCGAACACCGTCTCTGAACTCCCTGATCACAATCCAGTAAGCTTACGTATGAGTCTAGATTCAACGGTTCCATGTCAAGCAGCGAGCGAAGTCTACTCTCGCTAGGTTTCTTTTGTGGTCTTGGAATTAGTGGGAATCGTGGACTTGAAATAGGCATAGAACATTCCGAAGACTGACCATTCAACGTTCATGAGACTGGCGTGTATCTTTGTGGCGAACTACTGTAAAATACTAGAGCTGGTTCCCGACGTTATGGCGTGAATGGTTATTGCCTTTCTTTCGGTTTTTGTCGATTCTTAAGTACTGCCATTTCACCCACCTAAATGTCAAGGAATCGCCGTAAACCTTAGTCGTCCAACAACGGAAAGAAAGAGGAAAGAACACATTCAAGGCGTCGATAACCGATCCCATTGTCACAAAACCTCGTTTCCAGGGTCTTTGTCTGCTATTTTGGTCGCCCCTCCGCAAAGATCCTGGGAACGAGGTTGACGGTTAGGTTGACTTTGAGGCAATTTATGTACGAAGGCCCAAGCGTTTTAGTTACCATTGCTTGCTTTTTGTTGTAGGACGTTGCCGCTGATGAAACTCAAAAGCTTCCGAATACCAGTGCAGTTTTCATTTAACAATATAACGGTTATGTATAAAAATTGAAAGTTTACCACAGCAGTAAAATGTGTAACAAATATCATAAGCACACTGCCTATGACAACAAAAGGAAGATGATGTAAATCACCATATTTGCTCCCAGGCAAATATGAATACTTATAGGAGGGAAATTTGTAAATTTACAACGAAGTCATATTCAGGCAATTCATTCCTTTTTGCTCCCATTGCAAAAGAGAGTAAATTAAATGCAAATGTACGTATTTGGATACTTTGAAAATCAGTTCAAACAATACGGTAAATTATTGGTTTTGCGACATGTTTGCTTGCATTTGCGGTTGTGGTCCAACTGCTATCTTTACGTTGAAGCCAATTTGAGCATATTTGTGGAAACGATATAGATTTGCATCGTACGCAAACGCCAAGCAAATTTGCAGTATACAATTACATTTCCTTAGCATTTGCTCACAAATTCCTATAAAACAAATATCCATGTTTCAGACGTTTGAGCAGACTTTACCTGTCAAACCAAATTTAAAGCAAATTTAGAGTCCTAAATTTGCCACACATTTGCGCAATTTGCAAACTCAAGTAAATCCATTTTTTCGTCCAGTGTAGTCGGGAATAAAATCTAAAGGCTCTTGCTCTGGAGAGGAGTCAACCTACTGCAGGTTCAGATGACAGACTTTCTGCATATTCGAAAAGCTGCATTCTCGTGATTGCAATGAAAGAAAAAATATAATTATCTTAAGCAACAGAGGATAAGGCTATGCAAACATGGAAAAAAAGTCCTTTTCTGCTTTTATAAAATATTTTTAAAATTATTCGATAAATGAAGGAAAACGATGGATTTTTTTTAACTTCTTACCGGTGAGTAAAACAGATTTTCTTGATACACGCTTATATTTCCTACCAGCCAATCACAACGCGCGCCTGACAACACATGCAACCAATCAAAAGTTGAGTGATGTCACAGCTGTATTTACAAACTCTCATTTAAACACAGCTGTTGACCAGTGAGAGTGCGCATACTATCCTAATTATTTTACAAAAATTCAGTATTTCTTAGTTTGTTGTAGTTCATCTTTTGAAAGGCCTGTCTCTGTAACTGCTTCATTTGCTTGCTTAACTGCAATGATCATCATTTTCATCAGAGTGCTTTGACCATTGCAGCTACTGGAATCTTTAGCAGTTCTGGTCTCAGGTTGTTCTATCTACAAAACTTTTTCATTTACAAAACAAACCTTGGCTCGCCATCAGTGTTCTGAAGAGACGTAAGGTTGTAAATTCCCTTGTGATCGTAGCAAATACATGTTCCAAGAGTAATATTAGCTCCTTGATACTTTGAATGGGTACACAGCAAGACTAGTAAGCAAGTAGAATGCTTCACCCAGCATAACCGGAACATGTACCTGAAAAGACAAATAAGACATTTTATTTTTTTAAAAACGCAGTAGGGGCAAAACGTTTTTTACAAGCCTGTCCTAATAAGAGAAAACTGCCGGCTTCTCCTTTTGTCCTATTAATTTGAATTCTTAGGAACAGGAAGAAGTATAATCATAATGAAACTTATTGTGGACAAACAAGGGAAACTAACTCTTGTAATTAGGAATCTGAATAGTTCATTCAGTTTCTAACCGATCACAAGCCATGGGTCTTTTAATCTGTCTGCTTTTAGCTACAAATTATATATGCATATATGCATATATATGCAATATATATATATATGCAATATTTATTGTACGAAGTGATGGCTTGGGAATTCCAGAAAGCACTGCATTAATTCAAGATGTAATGATATTCCCGCATTACAACTTGTTCCACATTCATCAAGTGATTCATGAGATCCAATTTTTTTTTTTTTGATAGCATTAGAAGGCTAGCACTTTGCACCCAAAAAATGTGTTTTCACCAATCAGTCAATTTTTTTGTTAATCAGTAGTTTTGGTTGCATTTTTTACACAACAAGCCTCTGTTATCAGCTTAGCCAATTTCAACTCACAATCACGTCGCTACCCATAACATTACTCATCATATACTTAACAGAATACATGTATAGCCTTTCTGATTGGAAAATGATCAAGGCAAAATAGGTCACAGAGTTCGATAGAGGTTATAGAGTGCAACACGGAAGTTGTGTGAAAACATAGCGATGGAATAATTTTGTTCAGTATATAATATAATCCATGAAAAAATTACTCCATTCTGATTGGCCGAGAGCAGTGCAGTTTAAGTGTAACAGTGTAAAAAGTGTTAGTAATACCAGTGCAAATTACAAATCGAAATTCTGGATTATGATTGGCTAATAACCAATAGGGTTTGGTCAGAACTAATCAAATCTTTTGTTTTCAAATCTAGCGCACACCCTGGATGACACAATTTATGCCGAATTTTTTTCCCTGATTGTGTGATACGCGTGCGCTTCTACTACTTAACCATCACAATTTTTGTCATGTATATTTATTAATAAGCATTCACATGATTTTTCTCGTGCAATTTGGAATAAATTAGCACTTGTGATTTTTTTTCAAAGACTACAAATTGCACTCGCCCCACGGGCTCGTGCAATTTTGGTAGTGCTTATTCATTCCAAATTGCACTCGAAATAAATGTGATTACCTATACTAGTAAAATAAAAATCATAAACTTGGTCATGCATTTCGTAATTTATGGGCACGAGTGATACATATGTTTGAAAGTTGTACGAGTCAAAATTGCACGAGCTGTAGGCATACTGCATACTACGACAACGCTAATGCTATAGTCTTCTTTCTATTGATAGTTTGCATTGACGTCACGGCGGCCATGTTGGTCTACAGAACGATGCAGTCAAATGTCTTTTGGGAATTTGACTCTATTATACTGCAAAGCTTGTGAGGTCGTTTTCTGTTGTTTTGTACACCGTCTCATCACGTGGATGCAAACCAAGAATTGAGAAAGATTTAGTTTTTTTGTGACACTTCGTTCTCTCAAACGTACTGGTGCCATATGCCTTACAAAGGCCAATTCAGCGTTTCAAAACGTAGCAAGGGAAGTTGTCTATCGAGTGTTTTAAACTTCAGGCAATTTGCATAACTTTATTGAACCAGTCACACGCCAAGGAAAGAGTAATTTTTCCTACAGCCTGGGTACCAACAAGACAAAACTGTTGATCGAAAGATTGCCGATTATAAGATACGCTTATTCTTGGCATCGCACACAACATGTTAGGGACTCAATTAATTAATTTAATTAACTAATTAGAACTCTTTTTGGACATTCCTTTCCAACAGAAAGCCGCGCGAAAACAGCCATCGCTATTTTTTTTTTCTCAAAAAGTATTTAAACTTTGGGGAAAAGGAATACATCATTTTAAAGCTAACAAAATAAGATATCTACAACCACAAAACGTCTTTACAGAGACATAAAACATTTTATAAAAAGAATATGTAAGAAAAAACTATATTAATAAAATGACACAAAAATCAGCTTTCCACGAAAATTTAGTCAAAAAATCTTCCTCATTTCATTTGCTTTCTTGGACATAAATTTGACGGAAAACTGATCTGGCACGATGATTTTCAGCATTTTTGTAGTAATCCGATTAGCGATAATGTATAATATCATAATTCGATGAAAGTGTCAAATTTACGACCCGTTGCTAACGGGAACGAGACAAATCACATTACGTATAATTAACCTCTGTTGGCCAAAAATAACCCACCCAAATACCGATTTTTCAACGGAAAATTCATCTCAGAGAATTCGCTGCACGTGTGATCAAGGTAAATATGCAAGATTTGGATCGAAAACAAGCGAATATGCTGACGGATAACAAAATTCTGTGCAACAACAACACCACGAGGCGAGGAGAGGTGAACGAAATTCCATCCAATGAACCAAAATCATTTTCTTTATCCTTTTCGATATATTAGGTGCTATTTTTTGGCTGAAAAACGTAAATAAAGCAAAATTTCGTCCTCGCGGGAATTCAAATGGCCTGAAGTAAAATGCCCCTCACGTAGACGTAATAAAAGCTACAAAAATGAGATTTTCAGGGAAACTGGGGCCATATCTCCCCAGCAAACGTGCTAAATTGCGCAGCGATCGATGGAAATGGCGGCATCCTACGAATCCTAGAAGAATGATGCTTGCAAGCATCAATCTCGGCGCAAATGTCCAAATAGAGTGCTCCGAGAGCTGCTAGCTGAACTACTTTGTGCACTAAGGCAACACTTCGGCATGATATAAGAAAAGTGGTTGCTCTTAGCGAGAAATCGCCAGACGTTTTCACTTGATCAAAGCTTTTGCAAAAAATGCATATTGCTTCCGTGCTTGCAATGCTTATAAATATTTCTGACGGCTACATCCTCAAACAGTTCATAAATGTCAGTGACCACTTTTCTTATTCATTGCGTTTCGACATAACCAAATGAAACAATTACTATTTTATAATTTTTTCTGAAGCATCTCAGCGGACCGGAATGCTAAATTCTTGAATCTTATTGGCTAATAACGACCTCTTGGCCGGTCCAGCTTTTTTCCATCCAGACCGGTTGCCTAGTCCGGAATTCGCGGGAAATCTTAATTTTATTTTATTTTATTTATTTATTTTTTTTTTACTACGGCGCGATGAAACGTTAGATTTTACCTCTTAAAATGCAAGGTTTCGCTTACTAACCGTTGCAAAGAGAAGGAAAAAAATCATCTTTGGAATAAAAGGCCTCGTTATTCTTCAAAAAGGCGAGTAATCACATGATTTTGCTGACAACACTTTGCTGGTCACAGGCGTCCAAGCTCACAACGCGATTTTGCCATGCGTAAACATTATGTAATAAGGGAGTTTAATGGTGAAAAAAGTTAACTGAATGTCCTTTTCTCGCAATAAACTTTTCCCTCTTCAAATATGTTGTTTATTTCTGTTTTGTGTCGATTCATTAGCCATTGTTGATAAAGCGAAATCAGTACTCGTTTATACTCTCTCAAGCGAAGCGAAGGCTGCACATCCGTCACATACAGAGCCGAACATCACTCCACAATTCGATCTCCCTTCACACGCAAAGCCCTCAATCCCGAGAAAATTCCCATTTCCATATAGCCCAATGATATTCCCTCCACATACCTATTATTTCGCTCTCGTAAGAGTTGTGAAGAACAAGACAATCTGGGAGAAGTTCAACTGTTTAGGAATATTTTTATCCGTGACTGAGGTTGGAGGTTGGGCGCCTACCGAGCCGTTACGCGAGCCAAATCTTGAATTTCGTCAGCTACTCTAATTGGTTCAGTCGAAATTATCATGCACTTGCAACGCACCAAATAATCCTGCTTTCCCCCAGCGGGAACAAATGCCACCCTGGGCTGCACACGGGTTACCACATGACATTGCGACCGCCAAACACGTCAATGTTTAGATGAGTATAAAGAGGTTTTCCCTGAGACAGAGTTTTCTTCGCTATTTTTCTCTTAGCTTTGTTTTTTCGCTGCAATCTTCACCTCTCCGAAGATGAAGCGATTGCGAGAGAATAACAACGAGTCGGGAACGCCGATAGTGGAAAAAAAAGAAAAGTTAATTTAGTTTTCCTCCGGCTTATTCATTGCGGTTGTACGAACAAACTCAAGATTTTCTCGGTGATTCTCACCAAACAAGGCTCTTAACGCCGAACAACTGGAGGCGCTAAAGTTTGTAGCGGATGGTCATAACATTTTCATAACTGGCCAGGTAGGTGTTGGAAAATCGAGGCTTGCAACAAGCATTTTGGGCGACTGCGAATCGCGGAATGTGAAGGTTGCTGTTGTGTGTTTAAGCGGAATAGCGTGCACTGTGTATGGCAGGGGTATAGCCTCAAGCGTGCTGTGACCGATCTAGTCGGGAAATAACGAGGGATTATAACGGATTGAACATAAAACGATAGCTTCATTCCGCATACACGACTTGTGTCCTTAACAACTACAGTACTGGTCAGGCGTTCCATGCACTACTGAGGAGGAATCCGGGTCGCAATACACTACATCCCTCTCAATTTAGATAGAGTTTAAGTACAATAGTCATAGAGAAAGCTTGGGGCCACTCTATGTCTCTGGGACTTCCTAAATGAAACCTCAGGCTCAACAACCTTTGGCTCCGGTGTCAACACATTCTGCTGAGAGGATGGTTTATCCTGCTTGTGGGGCTCTTTAGTAATCACCACTTCCGGCATACTTGGTGTATCATTATGTGTATCACCATTCTCCAACTGTTTCTTTGCATGAGATGTATTGAGAGAGTATTGGGCCTCCTCCTAGAGATTGCACGATCAAGCTATTCTCATGCTTGTTTACCACAATGTACGGACTTGGTTCAAAACGTGTTGTGATATTGTTCTTCCTCTCTTGTTGCACTAGTACTTGATCTCCAGGAAGTACCTCTGAGTACCTCGCATTCCTCTGCACCTCAGCGTACGCTTTGCTCTTACTCTTCTGTTCACTGTCCCTGTCACGCACTTCTTGTTCAAAATGTACATCGCTTAGCTCAGGAAGCTTGGTGCGTATTTGCTGTCCGAAGAGCAACTCGGGAGGGCTTACACCAGTCGTTGAGTGAGGTAGGCTTCCTTCTTTTCAGCATATGCGATTTGGAGCCTTTTCAGGAGTGCGCTATTTTGGCGCTCAACTTCTCCATTTGCCTGGGGTCATTTTGCTCTTACTCTGTGTTGTCTGATTCCCAGCTGCTCCATGTACTCTGCAAACTCTGTTGCTTCGACCTGTGGGCCGTTGTCAGATGTAAGGCTCTCAAGCAGACTTGCAAATATCTCTTCCAGACTCGAGATGACTTTAGAGGCAACTGTTGCTTTCCGGATGTCTATCTCGTAGTAACGACTATGGTAGTCTGTGCTCCTGATAGGCTCTGGTGGCCTGGGACGGCTGACTAACTGACATCCATAGCAGGTTTCGCAGTGCTTTTCAGCAGACTTTTCCATCCCGGGCCACCATACTTTACGGCGCAACTTCTGTTTGGTTCCCACGATGCCCAGATGACCTTCGTGAGCGAGGGACAACACCTTGGGTCTGAGTTTCAACTTCCCAATGCTGCACAGCTCACTACTACATGGGAGATATTTGTTGTAAGCTAGCTAATCTCACGGCTTTCCGTTTAAACATTCCTTGACTGCACAGAGGTCTTCGTCGATTGCTGAGGCTTCCTCCACTTCTCGTGTATTCAAAGCCCAGGGGTCGCATTAATGGCTACAAATCTGACATATTGATCGGCTTCAGCTGCGTGACTGCTGCTGGTTTCGAGGTTTCCCACTAGCCTTGAGAGTGGGTCAGCAACGTTGCTCGGCCCAGGCTCATACTTGACCTTGAATTTGTATGGCTGCATTTGTAACACCCATCTTTCAATGCGTTTGCAGGGTTTTGACCTTGGGCCGTAAATAACTTCCAGCGGCTTGTGGTCTGTAACCAGATCAAATGGCACACCATACACAAAGGGATGGAACTTTTCGCAGGCCCATAAGAGCGCCAGCGCCTCTTTCTCTGTCCGCGAATATCTCCTTTCAGTGTCTGTCAGACTACGACTTGCATACCAGATGACTCTTGCATACCAGATGACTCTTCTGGTTTTGGGGTAGTACCTCTCCCAGTCCAACTGGGCTGGCATCGGCAATCACGTGGGCTGGGGTATCCTTGTCGAAGTATCCCAAAGTCTCAGCACAAGCCAATCGCTCTTTTAGCTTCTGAAAAGCCTTCTTCTGTTCACCTTCAAACACGAAGGGAGTTCCTGACTTTGTTAGGCTACGTAAGGACTCAAAGACCGTTACCAGGTCGGGTATGAAGCGGCCACAGTAGTTTACAAGCACAAGAAAACTTCTGGTTTCTGATACCGTCTGAGGTTCTCGTACCTCTTTCGCGGCTTTGACTTCTTCTTTCGTACAGCTGATCCGGTTCCCGGACAATACCATGCCAAAGAATGTGAGCTTAACTATGCACTTAAATGGCACTTTTCTGCATTGAGGGTCAGTCCATGTTCCTTTAATCTCACAATGACTTTCTCCAACCACAGATCGTGTTCTTCTTGGTCTTTACCATGTACGATGATGTCACCTGAAATGTTCTCTCGCCCTTCTATACCCGCACGTGCCGTCTGGATCTCGTACTGATACTGTTCGGAAGCAGAGTTAACACCAAACAATAGTCTCTTGTATCTGAACGGACCGCAATGGGTAGCAAACGTTGTAATCCCTTGGAATTCTGGGGAAAGTTCAAGCTGGTGGTATCCCCACTTAAGGTCAAGTTTCGAGAATACCTTGCTGCCACTTATGCTATGGGTAATGTCATCAACAGTAGAGATTGGGTGTCGGACTTTCCGTATTGCCTCGTTCGCCCTTCGCATGTCAATGCAAAGACGGATTTTATCCCCAGACTTTGGGACAACAACAATTGGATTATCCCATGGTGTGGACCCTTGTGCGGGTTCAATAATGTCTAGTTCAATGGGTTCTTTAATTAATCTTTTCTTCCAACTTAAGTCTCATGCTGAACGGAGTCCTCCTCATCGGCTGTGCTACTGGCTTCACATTGGGGTCGATGTGGAGTTGTACTGCTCGGTATTTCAACTTTCCAACGCTGCTTAAAACGTTTGGGTACTTCTGTTGCAGGGTCCCACAAATGGTCTTTGGTTCTGCACTTACTGCAGCGATGCCTATCCCTATTTTCAGTACGCCTAGACTAGTTGGAGTGTCCTTCTCTAGAAGGGGGTGTCCTTCACCATTGATCACCCAAAACTTAGCAATACCAGTGTTACTCCCTCTAGAGACTTCACAGGAGAACATCCCTATCACATTAAATGGTATCTGGGATGCATAGGCGTAGAGTCTCCTACTCGAGCGAGATGATTCACACTTCACTTTGTTTTTCTTCAACCACTCCCATGTTTTCTTGTCGATGATGTTAGTGCTTGCTCCAGAATCTATAATCATGTTCAGCTTACAACCTCCAACGGTTACTTCAATTTCCTCCTTATTCCTGCCTCCTAAGGGAAAGCATGTCAAATGGTAACCCGTGTGCAGCCCAGTGTGGCATTTGTTCCCACTGAGGGAGAGCAGGATTATTTGCTGCGTTGCGTGAAAATTTCGACTGAACCAATCAGAGCAGCTGACGAAATTCAAGATTTCGCTCGCGTAACGCCTCGGTAGGCGCACAACTTCAGTCACGGATAAAAAGATTGCTAAACAGCGGAACTTTTCTCCGATTGTCTTGTTCTTCACAATTCTTACGAGCGCTAAATAATATGTATGTGGAGGGAATATCATTGGGCTATATAGAAGTGGAAACTTTGTCGAGATTAAGGACTTTTGCGTGTGAAAAGAGATCACATTTTGGAGTGATGTTCCGCTCCGGAGGTGACGAGTGTGCAGCCTTCGCTTCGCTTGAGAGGGTAGAAGCTAGTACTGTACAGGCCCACAAATCATCCCGGCCTGGAAATAATCCCGGGACCGGAAATTAATATGATACCCCAAAAACTCAGGAATGGTATGGACTCCATGAAAATTCCACGTATATATATGAGGAAACTACAAAATCCTCTTGTGTACAGCAACAATAAAAACCTGTAAACATCCTTTACCACAATTAATAACCAAATTAGCTTGCATGTTTTTGGGCAAAAAAAGAGCGAGAAAATGAAAAAGAAAGGAATCATTTATGATGCTTACCCTCCACTGTGGACGTGTAGAAAACTTTAACGTGTCAGTATCGGAGATTATGACACCTGTGAGATTTCTATTCTTTCACTATCGTTCATAATTCGCTTGTCCTATACGATTTCAAAACTCTGTTTTAAAAATTTAAGATATGATAATAAACTTTTAAAACGAAATTAAAAGTTTCCCTTCATGATTTCGACAAACTTGTTCTTGAATCGTTGGATTCACTTGCACGTGAATTTTTTTTCGATGCGTGACAACAAAGCTAAAAATATTGTGTTGCAAAAGCGATATGGGGAGAGAAAAAAGCTCATTAATCAGACGAACTTCTGTGGCAATATGGCGCGGTAAAATTTCCTTTTTGCTCTTATGCTTGCTTTCGTTTAGTATCCGGGTATTCACAGTGCAGCTATAGGGTATAATGACAAATCGAGTTGTCAGTTTGTTTTCATGAACTGTTGACATGCCGTTGTAGTCCAGTCAATCTACGGCATTTTGATGGTGTTGCTTAAAAAAATTGCAACATAATTTTTTTCACTGTCAGTAGGTTAAGTACTGTCCATTTACTAACATACTAAAAATCACCCAAAACCCCTCTAGTGGAACATGCCTAGTTGAAGCGTTGAAGTTTTGGCCGATTACACAGGGATACCAACTCTAGGAAAGGAATTGATGTCTCGAAACAGTGTCATTTGTTGGTAGTTTTATTCCTTAAATTACTTAATTTTCGTAAGCAATCACTAAGCTACTTTGCTTTCTTCTTAAGTTGAAAAACCTACACAGTAATTTGTCTGAGGTTCTCACCACCGGAAGCCCAATAGGTTTGGATAAATTCTGCTCCTAAAATGGCTTTTTCTGCCTGCCATCAGTGCTCGTAAAAACCGCCTATTCTATTCGAAAAATTTCTCGGCCCTTTGGGCCATATTAATCTTCACAAATATAGAAGGGAGCCTGTGCCCAACTCCTAAAACCTAATTAGGTATTCGTTATGCGTAGCAAAAGTGTAAATCATCTTACTTTAGGTCAAATAATCAATCAAAAACATAGTATTTTCCATTTATTTTTTATTGAGTTTTAATTTTTTCTTGCAACTGTTATGCTTATTAGTGCTGCTAAATTTTCTGCTCAAGCATCTCTTATTCTGCCGGTAGAATGCTCGCTTCAAAAATAGCTTGTTCTGCTCGAAATTCTGCCGGCAGATTTTATCCTGGCCTAATGCCAAAACCACCAGATTACATTCTCCAAAACATATAATGAAATGCGATTTTTTTTTTCTCGTGATATTTGAAAGAATGTTACAGACCGCGCACCGGTGGCCACTTGGTTGAGCACCGGGCTGTCACGCGGGAGGTCGTGAGTTCAACTCCGGCCGGACCAACACTCAGAGTCTTTAAATAACTGTGGAGAAAGTGCTGCCTTTGTAACGGCATCTGCAAATGGTTAAACTTTAAAGTCTTCTCGGATAAGGACTATAAGGCGTCTCATAACCTTTGGGTATAAATTCTGTGGGACGTTAAAGAACCCACACACTATTCGAGAAGAGTAGGGCATGGAGTTCCCGGCGTTCTGGTCTGATTTATGGATATAGGGGTTAGGTGTCAATTGGGACGAAAGTTCTGCACCAATAGCCACTTTAAACTGGGCCATGTTGTTCCCAACAGATAAGGCAGTGTAGGCCTAAAAACAAGTCTAAAATACCTTCAAACTGACACACGGGATCGGAATTGAGAAATTCTCTACCGGTCCCTTAAACATGTCACATAAACAGCGGCAGAAGAGATTCAAAAGAATCTAAACCGCCGGTCCTGCTTTAACGCAACATTTCAGTTAATACTGAACATGGTGGAAGACAACCAACCCACTCAAGGAAAATTTTTCTCTACACAGTGGAGCATCAGGTGACGAACTTTTAGAAATTCCACATCCTGCGCCGCACTACTGTTTAAAAGGCGAACATTTGGAGCTTTTTTTAAAGCTAGGATCCAGAACTAGCATAAACCTGTGAACAAGGAGTGGAGAGCCCTCCAGTGTCACAACTTGAACCAAGTTAAGAAATTGAACAAAAAAAAAAACAAAAACAAAGAGCTATGAAGAGGAACCAAAGAACAAACTGGCAAAACCTAAGCAGGAAAGATGGCAGAAACGAACACTATGGCAACCCAAGCTAAGACAGCGAAAACGGAAGAGTCTATTCTCAAACTTGAGAGACACTTAAAAAAAGCAAAACCTGTCTGAAATCGCTTCAGTGCAAGGCTAAAGCAAACAAGAGGCCTGATGAACTGTTCGCAAAGGAAATTGTTTCCATTAGAAAAGAAGCTTAACTAGGTTTTGTTAAAGCACTGGAACGCTTTCGCGAACGTAAACTACAGAGTCATATTCAAAAACAATAGAGGGCTAAAACTACATTCAAAGCTCCGAAAGACAATCGAGTTCTCACAAACATTTTTCAGTCAACGTCATTGGCAAGGTTGCACAGCACTGTAAACAACAACAATATAAACCGTCTCGGTCACCTATAGAAAAGGCATTATCGGACCTTATGAACAAGGTCTGCAAACATGTAATGAACACCAATAAAAGTGTTGAAAGCTATACAAATTCTCTTTCTGACTTCTTTGGCTGAACCTAACACCTTTGTGCGATCAAAGACAACCAGACGCATAGAGCGTAGAACCACTTGCAAAAAGGCGGACCGCCAGAGAGGGGGAAACTAATGCAAAAACAATACATTTTAAAAAAACCTCTCAAAGTCGGTTTTAACTGATAAGCAAGTCAGCTTGATATCTAAAGGGCTTCAATTCATACCCGACCTACACCTGTGACAAACGAAAACAACATAAGACGTCAACTTTTGAGTGACTTTGAAGTTTCCGCAAGACGAATGCATCTTCAATACATATTTCCCAGTAAAGATAAGGAACCACATCCGTTCCATGAAAAAACTAACTGGGTACTGCCAGTCCAGCAAAACTGTGATTTGAAGGTTTCATAATTATCTGTAACCACAAAGCCACAAATATCATGAGAAAAAGAAAATCACATTTCATTTCATGAAAAAAGTCAATTACATAAGCTAGGTTTTGCGCAATGTAATCTAGTGGTTTAAGATCCCTGTGGTGAGACCCTCGGACAAATTCATTTTTTTTACTGTGTAGGTTTTTCAGCTTAACAACAAAATAAGATGGGCTAGTGATTGCTTACAATAACCACAAAGTTTAGGGAAGAAAACTACCAATCAGTCGCACTGTTTCCAGACATCAATTTTCTTTCTGAGAGTTGGGATTCCTGTGTGATAGGCCAAAACTTCAACGCTTAATTTAGGCATGTTCCACTGCAGGGATTATAGGTGATTTTTCGTATGTTAGTATGTGAACAGTACTTAACATTTAGGCAGTGAAAAAAATTCTGTTGCAGTTTGTTTAAGCAGCAGCTGCAGATTGACTGGACTATTGAACTTAAAACAACTTACACTGCAGAGCAGTCTTTTGAACTCAGTTTTTCGGTTGACATCCGTTATTTTCTTTGGAGTTCTATTTTTTAATCTCGTTCTATATTGCCTCATTTAAGAATATACGGATTCGTAGCTAAAATAGGCACACAAACACATCGCATGCGCTGAGGTTTTTCGGTTGTTTTTCCTGAACTGTTAACATGCCGTTTCATTTTCAAGAAGACAAAGCATTAGACCAGCCGGTGAATAACGTATGTGTCTCTCGAATTGATCAACCTGTGCGTTAAATAAATGCGAGTCATTGAAGACACTTCCGTTTAAAGTCTTCCTGTACGGCTTACATTATACCGACTGCTATACAACTGAGTTACCCTTTCGTTTCTCGTAAAGTGAGTTACTGGCAATCACGCCTCCACTCTCACATTCCCTAAATATGGTATATTGAAACAGGAAATGAACGGTATAAACACAAGATCGGCCCAGAGGCAGGAACGTGTAATTTCACCAACGAGCGTGACCAGCGTGAACATCTGAAATCCGACATCATGTCATTAAAGGTCTTTAAGAAATGATTAAATTTGCTTCTATACCCAAGTAAATGCCCCGTAGCTCAGACATGACATTCATCAGTGTTATTCTCTTATAGAAATTAAATCAGAAAGCTGAAAACGTACTCGATAACAATGAAGTCATTTGTACTTCCCGTTATGACCCGTTATGATAACCTGAACAAAGGGTAGGCTTATAAGCAGCGTTAAAGTCATAACAGATACACATATAACTATTCTCTTACCTCATTGCTATGAGAATTAGAAGGAGATGACTTTAAGCTTTTAAATTCAACCTTTACTGCTATTATAAGTACAGGAAACGCGAACTGAATTTACATGTGTATTGCCCGAGCAAAAGTCAATGTTGTTCTAAAAATTAATTCTGGAAAGTCCCTAGGATCACGTGACGGAATTTGTTTGACAACAGTCAGCTGAACAGTGGGATTGTACTGTCGAGAGGGCTCATTTTAGTGAATGGCAAGCAAAGGAATGTGTTTATTGAAGGTCTGTTACAATTAGCGTGACAGCGTTTACCCGCTTTGAATGTTGGACTTGAGAACCACGTGAGACTGTTTTTGCGTTTTGTGTTCAATGTAGTTTCACTGTATGGGCTTGATATTAAATGAATTTGAGCCTAAAGAACCTTGTTTCGAGTTGAACCTCGAAAGTCTCACAGAAACCAGCAATAACACTTCCTACAACCGTTTCCTTATCGTACAAGGTTTAGGTATATTACAATTTCGTTAATGTCGCTGTAGGACCTCATCTTTCAGATGAATTCGATGTTAATGTCACGTTGTTGATCATTGGAAACTGCTCGAGTCTAAATATTTTGGATCCTTCAGTTGGTGTTACTTTTGTGACCTTGTGGGAACTGACTATTCGTTCAAGCAGGCAATTGGGTGAGTGTGGGGTGTTGATTATGAGTAGATGAACTTAAACTCAGCTACCAATGGAAGGAGGGAAGATAGTGATAGGAAGTCTCACTGGAACACGATGCAGCTCATATTCTTCACAACTGAAGTCAGGAAAATATGAAGTAACGCTCATTAGGCGGCATGGCCTTTGCGCTGTGCACATGCTGTGAAAAAGTAGGGCCTCCCACTCAATAACTGAAGCCTCTACTCGGTAAATAACAACCTTTATAGTCTTTCTTTCCTCTTTATCTTTCCCTGTCGTGTTGTCCGCCATCTTTGAAGTGAATGCGTATGTGTACTAAGTATATCCTTGAGCCAGAAGCATACAGGTTGGAAGGTCGGAGATTGGTTGCCATTTATATGAGGACCAGTACTAAAGTTACTAGTCTCGGTCCAGCAACCGAGACAAACTCAGACCGGTCAGATTTCAATTTCACACCGGTTTCATGTAAACGTCAGAAAGGAAATGTATGGAATCCTATAAGAACTCATGCCGGTCCGAGTTCGTCCTTGTATCATGTAAATACGCCCTAGCTTAAATGCCATTAAGGGGCTCACGAATTAGTGGACGACTTTTACACGACGGCGTGGTTAGATTGTGTGACATGCCTACTAGTACTGTACATGCCTTTATGCGCACTCGCCAGACTCGCACCAAGTCGACAACGTTGGTGAGGGCGATTTGCCAGAGTCTTGAAAATAGCAGGACGCGAGGTTAGTTGTCAAAGTTTCTCGCGACGCTTCAGGTATTTTTGCCAGAAAAATCAAGTATCGCTTTGGGAGCATATTCTTGACATAGGTTTTTATTTTTTGACTGTGTGTGTGTTATTCAACTGACGATCTATCTTTTGCTACGCTATGGCGAATAGACAGAAAAAAAAATAAAAGCGCAAATCTCCATATCGACAAGGATAGGCATATCGCTTAAGATGCATGTATGATATAGGTATCGAAGCTAAAAGTAAACCATTGCAAGTGGTTATCTTGTCAGGTAGCTGAAGCTGTTCAGCAAGTTTATTTGTTGTTTCCTTCCTTGTCCAATTCGAACCTTTCATAGCTCCAGTAAGGAAACTCTGGGGTTTTTGACTTGCCAACATGGTATAAAGGTACAAATTATTGTTAGTTCGATAAGCGTATGCTATACAAGCTTTCGTTTCTCTAAGTTAGGCATTTTGAATCAAACAACTTGCCTTGTGAAGAGATAAAAGCAACTGAAATAAAGAAACCGTACGGCGGGAAAATTTACCGCACGCGCACGAACGGTCGTGCTCTTTACTGCGAATATCGTAATATATCGTTCAAATTACTATGATAATAGGACGACGACGCGGGACTATGACGTGCCCCAATCTCGACCCAAGAGATGTTCTCTTGACTGGGGGAGAGGAGAGCTCTTGGTAACCCTGAAAAAAACTGTCATTGGTTTTCTTGAAGTACAATCAAAAGCGTCTCTAATTTGTTGCATTCACGTTAGCAGAGGGAGAGTGTAGTGTAACGTGAAGTGCTAGATTTCTATCCCACTTCACGTTACACTACACTCTCTTCAGTTAATTCTGTTTAAAATATAAGTGTTACACGGGCAACGTTTGTATAAACGTAACCTTTCCTTGTACTTGTACATGTTAATTGCCGTGACTTAACATCTTCAGTTCCCACGGCCTGCTCCCGTCTGACCTTGTAGCTCAGTCGGTAGAGCGGCGGAGATCTAACCCGAAGGTCGTGGGTTCAATTCCCACCCTGGTCAGAGTTTTTCTCTGTCCTTGTGTGGGTCCATTTCCATAAGTAGGGCTAACGCTCACATGGTTCATATGGGATAGAAATCTAGCACTTCACGTTATAATACACTCTCTTCAGTTAATTCTATCAAACAAAGGTGCCGATGTTAAAGTTGTTTGGTGGTGATATAAGTCCTTAATCATCCTTCGCAGTTTTTTGGTTGGTTTATCAACATTTCCGAAAACGACGGAGTTTTACTTTTTGCAAAGAAATACTGCCTTTGGTGCTCTATAAACGGTTTGGCTTGACAGCGCCCGATGTATTCGCGGTAAAGAACAATTTCAGTCAAGCAAACCCATTTCGGCTAGCGACCTTAAACCTGTTGAATTCAGCTTCTTTTTTTGACGCTATGATTTTGAAACACGAACCTGGCGAGTTCGGAAGAAGTGGTTGACATACGTTAAGTTAATTTTCAGCTACTTTGACTGCAATACCTGCACTTGTATATCTAGTCCTGTTCCGGGACTCCCTCTTACCCCACCCTGAAAATGGGCCTGGAACCCAGGCGGGAAAAGAGAGAGTCCTGTTTTACTTGCAGGCGCATGCTCGCAATGAACCAATTATATTGAATTACATGCCAGGCTGGATATGTAAATAAAGGGAACCTTGAAACTCCGGCAAAAAATCGTATATGGAAATTACTGTGTGATTTGCAGTGTCAGGAAAGAGAACATCTAAATTATCCCTCGTCGTGACCAAACCCCGATCGCGGTGATGTTGGGAAATTTTTGCCAAATAAATGTAACGCCTGAGAGAAGATCGCAATAAATCGATGCAAAGGCTGAACTAGTAAATATAGCATAGGATTTCACTGAGCGACAAAACAGCTTGGAGTCAGAATTTCATATTATCTGCAGTAATTTACCACTAACAATGAGTTTCAGAAGGAAAGTGCTTTTAAGTAGCAACAATAAACGCAAGGTTCTTTCGGAATAGCGGTATTTTCAGTGGTAACACTTCTTTACCGTCTTTCGCTCTTGCTTTTAAGTAGCATTATTTCATCCTTATTAATTAATATTCACGAACAAATTTTGACCAGAAAAAAAATCGTGGCAATGAACGTCCGAATAATCGACTTTTGACTGTGCATATATATATATATATATATATATATATATATATATATATATATATATATGTAATAAGGAAATAACTTCTTGAGGCATATGAGTTTCTAATCGGTTTTATACTTCAAACGTTTCGCCGTTTAGAGCTTCGTCAGTGAATGAAGATTATGAGTACAAGATTGCTAGATTGTTAATCTAGATTTACACCATCAAATTAATGAGCCTTGAAATTCCACCATTGTACTAAGTTTTTTTTTTTTTTTTTTTTTTTTTTTTTTACATAAAGCAATCTTGTACTCATAATCTTCATTCACTGACGAAGCTCTAAACGGCGAAACGTTTGAAGTATAAAACCGATTAGAAACACATATGCCTCAAGAAGTTATTTCCTTATTACATTAACTATCGAGGCATGGCTACACCTTTCTTCTTCTCATATATATATATATATATATATATATATATATATATATATATAGAAAATGTGCGATTCTCCTCAGAGCTTGCCATTTAAAGGTCCTTCCAATTCGGCTGAATGGCGGGGTTGGTTCTGCGGCCTAGTGGTAAGGCATCTGACCGGTAACCAGGAGACCCGGGTTCGATTCCCGGCTGAACACATTTTCACTCATTTCCTTTGTTGTATCGATTTCTGTTCCCATCCTACACTACTAATTAACACTTGTCAGAAATCACTGTGAATCGCCTTCTGAAGGGAATAGGTTGGTGATCCAAAGGTAAATGAGGCAGTTAGTTGTTGTTATTTCCCCGCTCAAACCTACACAATCATTATATATATATATATATATTTATTTATTTATTTATTTATTTATTTATTTATTTATTCCGCTCTGCTTCAACGTATTGAGCACTGTTCCACGAGAAAATCGGATTATTATCAGCTTCTGCGCAAAGTCCCATACGAGAATTTAACTAAACAAGTATATCAAAAGTGGCCTATGTAACTCTCTTGTCGAAAAATTACATAATCTACATACGGTGGGTAAAGAAATGAATGGGGCGGCATTTACCATAAGCCCTTTAAGAATTTTAAAGGTATCAAAAGTTGAGCATTTTAGTGACTTTAAAAGTCGATCATTACAGCGACCTTGAAAGTCAGGCATTTTTGAGACCTTAAAAAACGAGCTTTTTAGTGACCTTAAAAGTCGAGCTTTTTACAGACCTTAAAAGTCGAGCTTTTTACAGACCTAAAAAGTCGAGCTTTTTACAGACCTTAAAAGTCGAGCTTTTTAGAGACCTTAAAAGTCGAGCTTTTTACAGACCTTAAAAGTCGAGCTTTTTACAGACCTTGAAAGTCGAGCTTTTTACAGACCTTAAAAGTCGAGCTTTTTAGAGATCTTAAAGTCGAGCTTTTTAGTGACCTTGAAACAAGCTTTTTACAGACCTTAAAAGTCGAGCGTTTTAGAGACCTTAAAACTCGAGCTTTTTACAGACCTTAAAAGTCGAGCGTTTTAGAGACCTTAAAACTCGAGCTTTTTACAGACCTTAAAAGTCGAGCTTTTTACAGACCTTGAAAGTCGAGCTTTTTACAGACCTTAAAAGTCGAGCTTTTTAGAGATCTTAAAAGTCGAGCTTTTTAGTGACCTTGAAACAAGCTTTTTACAGACCTTAAAAGTCGAGCGTTTTAGAGACCTTAAAACTCGAGCTTTTTACAGACCTTAAAAGTCGAGCGTTTTAGAGACTTTAAAAGTCGAGCTTTTTACAGACCTTGAAAGTCGAGCTTTTTACAGACCTTAAAAGTCGAGCTTTTTAGAGATCTTAAAAGTCGAGCTTTTTAGTGACCTTGAAACAAGCTTTTTACAGACCTTAAAAGTCGAGCGTTTTAGAGACCTTAAAACTCGAGCTTTTTACAGACCTTAAAAGTCGAGCTTTTTACAGACCTTGAAAGTCGAGCTTTTTACAGACCTTAAAAGTCGAGCTTTTTAGAGATCTTAAAAGTCGAGCTTTTTAGTGACCTTGAAACAAGCTTTTTACAGACCTTAAAAGTCGAGCGTTTTAGAGACCTTAAAACTCGAGCTTTTTACAGACCTTAAAAGTCGAGCGTTTTAGAGACTTTAAAAGTCGAGCTTTTTACAGACCTTAAAAGTCGAGCTTTTTAGAAACCTTAAAAGGCTTTTAGAGACCTTAAAAGTCGAGCTTTTTACAGATTTTACAAGTCGAGCGTGGAGCTTTTTAGAGACCTTAAAAGTCGAGCTTTTTACAGACCTTAAAAGTCGAGCGTTTCAGAGACCTTAAAAGTCGAGCTTTTTAGAGACCTTAAAAGTCGAGCGTTTTAGATACCTTACAAATCGACCTTTTCAGTGACCTTAAAAGTCGAGCATTTTAGAGACCTTAAAGAAGTCCTCAAATACATCATGCGCAATGTGTCGCCAGCCTGTTGCAATGTTTTGTCGCAACATATTTGCTAGCAAATTGCTAGCAAATGTTAAATGCGAGTGTCTTGCGTGTAACTCGCAATTGAATTTGGACGGTGTAACAGAACACGTCAAAACCTGCAAAGAAATGGAAATAAAATGCAGTCTTTGCGCACAACAAATCAAACGGGGTGACGAATTAGCCCACTCGAAGGTATGTCCGATGCGTCGTATAACTTGCGATTGCGGGCAAATTGTCACGTGCCGTGAACAGAATTGGCACAAGGAAAATATGTATGAGTTTACCAAAGTGGGCTGTCCTTTAAAGTGCGAAGAGATGGTGGAGAGGTATGTTTAAATATAAATTTTAAAGGCTTTGAAGAAAAGAGCCTCATGTGGCAAGCTATGCACAAGCGAGAGACAATCAATGACGTTCGGGCTTTCACGCTGTGTGCGCGATTCCTACAAACTCAAGATTTTTGCGGCTTTTTTTTGTCATTATAGCCATAAATGGTAACCTTTCTCGAGATTGCTCTGTAAAGTGCAAAAGTTACTTGAAGCACTGTACATAACGTCATCCACATGTTATGGTTTGTTTTTCATTTCGTCCACGAATTAAATTTCACTAATTTTTTCTCTTTCTCATTCCGTTGCTGGAGAAAAAAACAATCTCGTTTTGCACAGTCAAGTGATACTGCCACTGAAAAGCTGGTCGCAAATCCTGTCCCAGAGAGGACATAATAGTCAGCAACTGATATGTATTGTTGAGGTCTTTGAAAGAAGGGGAAAGGGGGAGGGGGGAGTTACAAGCAGACTTCCAGATTTAGTCCTATGCAAACTGAGTCATTTAATGAAATATATAATTAACGCACACACTGTGTTTACGGCTAACTGTAAAATACACCAAGCCTTCTCGTTGAAACTTTCGTCCAATCGCAGTAGAAATAAAGCTAATTAAACCAATCAAATGTAATTGCTCACTTCGATCGCAAGAATTGGCCGACAGATCACATGTAAATTATTGGAAGGGTAATAAATTCTTAGAGAAACACTTCCTTGATTACTAGTATGTCGGCAAAATCTTTTCTGGGGCTGAGATATTGTCCTCATAATTAAACATTTGCCCTCGAAGCTGCGCCAGATACTCAGTTTTCGGCGGACATTATCAGCCAATATATTAGCCGCCTGAGGGGATTTAGTTTATTGACTAAATACTCAGGCGGGATTGCGGGCGAGAATAAATGAGTAAAAATCATCTTTTTGAGCTGTCTTATCTCACTGTTCACTGTATTATCTCACTGTTTTCCTCTGGGAACCAAAGTACGGTACTCGCAGCAGGGAAAGACCAGCAACCACTTACATAGACACCCTCAGAAGAGATACTGGACTTAGTATCACTTGCGAGATTCTCGCCCTTATGAAAAACAGGGACCAGTAGAGAGCATCCATCCATGATCCCCGAGTTGCGAGTTGGTGTTGGCTAATACCCTCTTCTGTAGTAGTAGTAGTAGTAGTAGTAGTGGTAGTAGTAGTAGTAGTAGTAGTAGTAGTAGTAGTAGTAGTAGTAGTTTTAGCATATACTAAAACAAATATTCACCTCAGTGTCTGTGGCTAGTGGTGGATATTTACAAGCACCGAGCTGCCCGAAGCTGGTGAATACTTGTTAAATACTCGGAAGTACATTGAAATCTGTCAATATGGATACGCGTCAATGGTTGGTGGAGTCACAGTAAGAGACCTCAGTTTTAATTTTTGTTTATTGTTGAACAGGTGCCACCACAGGTTCGCCATAAATTCACTGGGAAAATCTCAGTGTTTAAGTGGACCATTCCTACAAATGACGAGCAGGAGAGACGATCACTGAGGTTCGATAAGTGGGACAGGAATTGGACACTCCTTCAGAAGGAGAGAGCAATTTGTTTGTAATACACTCAGGGGGTTGAACCAGTCTATTTGTCTATATGGTAAGAGAGTTTCATCATAATTCGTCTGGTCTAATCATTCAACAAAGAATTGATATGATAATGTTGTACTGGGATGTACAGTTCACAGTTCTCCTCAATGTAATTTGTTGAATATACCGCAAACATGCCCAACATTTTTTACTTTGTAACATTTCAGTGGAGTCAAGCAAATAAATAAAATCCTCTATTCTCTCCACAGCTTCCTGTTGAAAACACCAAACAGCTCCAAAGTCAACAACATCCCTTTTGTGAAGCTCACCGAAGAAAGATGGTAAAGGCCAGAGAAGCCACTGCCTTGACCATCGAAGAACTGACAGTGAAGATGGAGTTACTAGAGCCTGAAATTAGTTTATTTTAATTGTGCAATGTAATCACATGATTTGGATAACAATTTGGAACAAATAAGCACCAAAAAAAAAGCGTGTTCTTTGAAAAAAATTGCAAGTGGTTATTTATTCCACATTGCACAACAAAAATCATGCGATTACTTGTTGATACACATCTTTATTACACTTATTTTTCGCTATCTGCACAAATTTCAAGCTTCTGTACTCTGTTTGGGATTATTTGACGTGCTCTCAGCCAATCAACACGCAAAAATGTTTGCATTAATAGACTTATATGTACCAGCGGACATTACTCGATTAAATACATAGAGGCAGCTTTCAATTGAGTCTACAGTAGTACTTTCCTGCTTGTTTGGGTTATCGTGCGACATTCTGAGCCAAGTAAGAGGAATCGTGACTTCAGTGCTCCCACCCAATCCCCTCCCTTAAGGCTATTTTTCACTAGCACAAGGGCAAGCAAGCACAAGCGCAGGCACAAGCGTAAGTAGCTTATGCTAGTAAAAACTAACGTCGACATATAAGCACCAAAATCAATCACGGCATCCGCCATCCATTTTTTGTAATGCTCAGGCGCAGGGAATCTGGAACGAATGCTTTAATTGGCCAGACGTTTCAAATTTCCCGGTTGTACTTTATGCTGCCTTTCGTTTTCACACTACGCAACCGAACGCAATCACGAGCACAAGGAAAAGGTAAAAACTTGGATGCGTGTGGTTATTATTGCGTCAAACTCGCTCGACTTTTAAGGTCTTTAAAAAGCTCGACTTTTAAGGTCTCTAAAAAGCTCGAGTTTTAAGATCTCTAAAAAGCTCGAGTTTTAAGGTCTGTAAGAAGCTCGACTTTTAAGGTCTCTAAAAAGGTCGACTTTTAAGGTCTGTAAAAAGATCGACTTTTAAGGTCTCTAAAAAAGCTCTACTTTTAAGGTCTCTAAAAAGCTCGAGTTTTAAGGTCTCTAAAAAGCTCGCCTTTTAAGGTCTCTAAAAAGCGCGACTTTTAAGGTCTCTAAAAAGCTCGACTTTTAAGGTCTCTAAAACGACTTTTAAGGTCTCTAAAAAGCTCGACTTTTAAGTTCTGTAAAAAGCTCGACTTTTAAGGTCTGTAAAAAGCTCGACTTTTAAGGTCTCTAAAAAGCGCGACTTTTACGGTCTCTAAAAAGCTCGACTTTTAAGGTCTCTAAAAAGCTCGACTTTTAAGGTCCGTAAAAAGCTCGACTTTTAAGGTCTCTAAAACGCTCGACTTTTAAGGTCTGTAAAAAGCTCGACTTTTAAGGTCTGTAAAAAGCTCCACTTTTAAAGTCTCAAAAAAGCTCGACTTTTAAGGTCTCTAAAACGCTCGACTTTTAAGGTCCGTAAAAAGCTCGACTTTTAAGGTCACTAAAAAGCTCGACTTTTAAGGTCTCTAAAAGTTCGACTTTTAAGGTCTGTAAAAAGCTCGACTTTTAATGTCTCTAAAAATCTCGACTTTTAAGGTCTGTAAAAAACTTGACTTTTAAGGTCACTAAAAAGCTCGTTTTTTAAGGTCTCAAAAATGGTTGACTTTCAAGGTCGCTGTAATGCTTGACTTTTAAAGTCACTATAATGCTCAACTTTTGATACCTTTAAAATTCTTAAAGGGCTTATGGTAAATGTCGCCTCATTCATTTCTTTACCTATCGTATGTAGATTATGTTATTTTTCGACAAGAGAGTTACATAGGCCACTTTTGATATACTTGTTTAGTTAAGTTCTCGTAGGGGACTTTGCGCAGAAGCTGATAATTATCCACCAAATGGTTCTTCTTTGCCAGTAGGGGTATTTACCTATTAGCTTATCTTTGCAAATCACATTCCAGCACCAGTTTGTTTTTTTTCAAACCAGTTTTAATTTTTTAGTTCATTTTTTTTTTAGAAGACTGCCCGTTTAACATACTTGGATATTTTTCTGTAATTAATTTTGTGGAGTATGCATAAAATAAACTAGAGAAATCATTTTAAGATTATTATGATGGATTGTTGTCTCTGGTGCTATCAAAGACAATAATACTAATTTATTGCATGTGGACAATGATTTTTAGCGTTTAGGGTTAAATTCTCAGCTTACTTAGTTTGGATGGTTAGCTTTTATGGAAGGTTAGGGGCACTGCCTGCGTTTTAGTAATTAAGGTTAAGCTCTTAATTAGGTTTACGCACTTATTTGAAACGGATTAGCATTACAGGTTGTGTATGACAACTGCAGACTGCCTACAAATAGCGCTGATAAACAATATTTAAGTCTATAAAACACCCATATTAAATAGCGCTGAGAAGCTGTATTTAAGCCAAGCATCCATTTTAAACGGTTTGCTTTCACTGCGAGTTAGGGTTAGCTTGCGATCTGCAAGTGTCAGACACTGCATTCCAGGTAAGGGATTTGCACGCATTTTATTGATTTGAGGAATCAATTATTTGCAGTGATTAGTCTAAAACAACCGTTGTCTAGGTATTTGGGTTAAGAATATTGGTCCATGGTTGGTGGAAGTAAAGGGGTTTAGTTTGTAAAGAAGCTGCGGTGCTAAGGTAATGTGGAGGTGAAATAAAGAAAAGGGTTTATCAACTGAGTTGATATGGTAAATTATCCATGCACTGTAAAGAAATTTTAAAGCTGACGTTTCGAGTGTTAGCCCTTCGTCAGAGCTCAAGCCTTTTCTGCCTTTCACAAGTAGGACTTCTTTTGATTATGCAAAAGAAAAAAAAACTGTGATATTCTCTAATCATCCTTTGGCAATATAACTTGTATAATACAAGACTCATAAATATTTGTCTTTCAGATTTTCAATTAAATAGAGCATTATACAATGGTATTATTTGAACTGGTACATAATTAATAAACTAAAATTTATCTTGAAAGGAAATTACTCATTTTGCAAAATGGCCTTGTTACAAGCCAAATGTAAAGGAAATTTCTTTGAAATAATCGAAAGTACGATAAGTAACACTAGACAGGTTTAATGTTGTAGGAGAGATAAGTCATTGGACTTCTCCAAACTCAGTCACTACTCGAACATAATGGTTTTCGTTCTCAGGTATTTTTCCTAAAAGGATGTTGGGGTACAAGGGTGACATGTTTATTGTCAATTCGATCTCTATCAAAGAGAGGAATGTTGGAGCTGCCATTGGTTGTTGGGCAATTTCTGTGCGTGAAATGGATGTGTTGACAACTTTCTGGCTGACTTCTGCATAATTTCTTGAAGCCACTTTTCCATAATTTCCTGTCCTCTGTGACTGACTTGAAGACTTGAAACAGTTCCCGTTTTGGAACTGCCTTCTTGTTCTTTCTTGTGAAGAGGTTGCCGTTGCTGTAAACCCATTTCCTTCGAGTTATCATCTGTTGTTCGATTTTGTTAATTGGTTCAGCTTAGAACCTTGTTTCCTGAAAGGCGGTGTTGCTTCTCTGTTTTTTTCTTTCAAGAATTGTTTGGCCTTGTTGTAAAAATCACCATCTAAATAACACTTTTTTTTTGTGAGTCATTTGCCTTTAGGTAGCCTTTCACTTCCTCTATTTCCCTGCAGAAATCGATTTCATTTACGCAATTGCATTGGCGTGACTCTGGCCCATGTGGTTCTGGTGTCGTATTGCACATTTGTGTATAAATCAAACTTTTGACCGAGAGTAGCCTGGGTTGAATGATAAAATATTAATTTATAAATCATTCTGAGGAATTTACATCAATTGCTTGCGCTGTCAAGTGGATTATATTAAGGAGTATGCAGCAGGCATCAGATCCAGAGGTAGGGAGTTCAAGATCATGTCTTGAGAAATGGGAAATGCCTGTGAGTAGTGTTGTGTAGAGCATAAGGGGGAAAGGATGTGTGAAAGAGGGGTGGGGTAGGGTAGAGGTACTGAAGAGGATCAGGGAGGGGTAGGTGAATACAAGGGAGGGAAAGATATATGGTTCTTTTTAAGAGCCCCTAAAAAACCAAGCCCCTGTTTTTTTAAATACACCCCCAAAAAAAGAAAAATCCCTGTTTAGACAGTTGATAAAAATAAAACCAGTTTAAAAAATTTAAACTGATTTGGAAAAAAAAAAAAAAAGAACCGGTTAAAAAACAATTCAAGCCAAGAACAAAATTAAACCACAACATAGATACCTATAGGCCGAGCTGTTTTTCCGGAGAAAATTCGGTGGTGAATCGGCCAGCAAATTTTGGAAGAAGCAGATTTGGCTTATAGCGGAGGGTTTTGTTCTCCTAGGTATCATCAGCAAGAGGCTGATTGGTAGAAAGCCGGGCAAATCACTCTTCCGCATGAGATGAAATAGATGAGTAAAAGGAACACCATTTTCAAATTTAAGGTTGCAATTTGATGATTGTATTCTGTTTGTAATACGAAGACTGACTAATATCACTGCACCACTGTACTTTTTAATTAATTCAAAAATGCTTACATGAAGAAATCAGCAGGTATTGTAATCAGAATAAAGGAAGATTACGACTGGGCTTCTCGTTCTCTCTTCTCTTCTTTCAAATGTCACCCTCAAGGCTCTCTGACTTTGACGTTCCTAATTTGTCGTTTTTATAAGCACTTTGATACGAACCACACTTTTCCCGGTTTTAAAAGGTCCAGTAATCTTTTGATTCTTTTTTATCCAAAGCAGCAGTTCTAAGTGTATTGTAAAAATGGTTTAAGAAGTTATGTCTGTCAGTGATTAAAAGACGATCGCTCTTTTAGAAATTTCCTATTTATTTAATGTAAATATATGAAGACAAAACGGTGTTGCACACAGTACTCCACAACTATTTGGGGATTTTCGGAGCCAGTGTGGTACATTTCAAAACTATTTGAATGGTTATGGATAGAATTTAATACTGCGAAGTAACTGACTATGAATTTGTCTCCTGGAATAGAGAAATTCCTTCATTTTGAACAGTACTCCCTTCTATTGTGGGAACTTAAAGATTAATTGAGTAATGAAGTTCTCATTTATATTTGTTCGATGGAGTATGTGGTAAATGGTCTTAAAACCGAACTTTACAGTCTGCAATCCTCTGAAAAAGAAAGTTAGTATTACAATGGTTATTACTAAGCGCTTATTTAATCCCAAAGACGAGCAAAATAGCAACATTTTTGTCGGAATATATGGAGTACTGTTGCGGAGAACTGTGCTATTAACTATGACTGTAACCTGATCTCCTACACACAGCTGTCAATTCTTGTTTGCCAAGATAAATGTCAGTGGCATTTAATGCATGGACCACAACGAAGGAGCTGCAGTATTGCTCGTCCAGACGATTGCGAACACTTAGCTACCTTGCCCGCCTCTCACGTTTAAGTGCCATGTGATAGCGGAATATGTTAGCGGACGTACTATCAGTAGTGATGGCGTGCATTTCACGGAAAACTACCCATTGCATGCTAACTATAGCGTTCGCTGTCTCAGCAAATGCTTCCTAACTTTCCTAGCAAAATCTAACATGTATTTATGGCAAATTTTGCATATCTAACAACAGCAAATGGAGATATGGTAAGGCTCACTAAGAATTATTCTTATTCATTTCGTAAACATTCCACACTATCATTTGGTAGATTACCGAAAAGAAATAAAAAGATCGCGATCGACCTTATTTGAGCCTGATTTCAGCAATAACTTGAACAAAACACATCGAAATCCGAACATGTTGCCACTTCTTCGAGTTTTCCGGTTAAAGGAATGAAACCACGTTTAGAAAATCGCGTGAATAGCACTTCGACCTTTTTCAGACAATCCTGGTCAAAAGTTGTTGGGAAGGTTGCGCGCATCACTTCACTTCACACCTAATTCGATTATTCTAACTATTGGCTGAACTATTTGGGAAAGAGCATGCTCTTGTGCCCCCACTCCCCCCCCCCCCCCCCCCCCTCCCATATTCAATGTTGGAAGAAAAGTCACCATTTTGTTTGGTGCAAAATCCAACATTGATAAGGGGGGGAGGGGGGCTATCTCAAAAGTAACGCTACCTTCTCAACACTTTTCTCCAGGATTGTAGTTTCAGCTGGATTTCGCTACCCTATACTATAGTAAACTCCCCAAATCACTCCTATCCTAGAGTAGCTGTTTTCCAGAAACTGAGGTCACTAGCACAGTCTAAAACAAAGCCAAAACAAAACCTTATACCACAATCACTTCTTTATTAAAAAAGGATTTATTTATACTTGTCCAGCAATGCCAAGCACGTACGTATGCATTATCAAGACAATAAATTGTTTAATTTTAACCAGTATTAATACCACCGATTTCCGTCTGAATCCCGATTTTTGACAGTTAATAATATCCAGTAGCGTTTTATGATAGTCGTCTATCAACGCTGTTGAGGCTGAATCATGAAAATTTAAACTTGACGATTTCATTTTTTTTATATTTTTGAGTAGCAATTCCTGGTTTCCTTAGTCTAAATAAAATCTTCAACCAACTGGTCAGTTTCGTGAAAAATGATACCTTATTCTAGACCCAAACGCTCTGATTTATATACCCTATGATAGAGTAAACTGCTTGAAAACCTTACCCTTCACAGCGGCACATACCTATATAGATAGCCCATAGCCCATATATGGCGAACCCCCCCCCCCCCCCCCCTAACCTCCCTATTTCTGTGCTTGGTCTTACGGCTTCTGCTGACTAATATACAAACTAAAATTATGGATAATTTTTTCATGCATTGGAAGGCCAGGGCTTGTTTCCGGGCTGCAAACCTAGACATTTCCCTTCTTTACGACAGACTTTCAGTCATCATCTCTTTTATCATCCGTTAAATTGACTGTGTATTCCTATCCATAAATAACTGCAGTAAAAAATCTTGCAGTTACTATTTGGTGTACAGAACAATGCTTTAAAATGGAGAAAAAATATCAAATTTTTGACACGAATGTACAACTGTATTTCACCACTTTAAGCAAATGCCCAAGGCAATGCGTGATCAAGATGAAATTCGCATTACAGAAACGCGATCGTACGGCTTTTTGATTTGTGCTAAGTTTTGAAACTGAAAGACTGCGTTGAGACAATATAAATCTAACCTAATCTCCAAATGGTATTAAAACCTCCTTTTTTTTTTTTAAAAGAGTAACAGGAAAGAAATAGTTCATTAATATTAAGCTTCCCCTATCCTTACCCTTCACGTTGCAGATTCGACACATATTGTACATCTGAATAAAAACTCGCTGCAGCTTAATTTCTGGTGAAAAGTTATGCACGTTGGACGAATTGAGAGAACAGTGATGTGGTTACCTTTTTCTCGGAATTCTTGGGAACATCATGTGACAAAATACTTCCACAGATCAAAGACATAATTTTCTTTTTATTTTCTTAGAAAAAAAAAAAAGTAGATGACTTTTAGCAGCTTGATTTTGATTTAGTAATGCATTTTGAATTACAGCAATAAAGTAACTACCATGAGTGGACATTCCCTTTCAGACCCAAGATAGAAATGAAAGAGCAAACGCAAACGGTTGTTCCAAGGTGGAGGGTTAAACTAGAGCACGCACAGCAAACTCATCAAAGGCCTCATCGGTAGAGGCTAATGCAGCGCCAAGGTTGTACTTCTCTGCAGAGGCTGAAGGAGGGCCGTCTAAGACCGTCTAATAACCCTGCACTGAATGCCGTGGATGCAGAATTTAATTCTTACTGTCTGCTCAGTAGTATTAGTTTTTTTTATGATTAGGCAAGAAAAAGTGAAATAAAGTTGTTCTTGTAAGAACCGACGTCCCCTATCTGTTATGATCCTGGTAGGACATAAGGAGGGTGAGAGTCGGGGAGCGTCATAAGCAAACCCTTACATAACTAGTTTTAAAAGAAGCGTGGATTGTTTTATCTTATTTGATGGACTTTCCCTCAGGATCAACTACTCTATTTATACCATTCTAACTTTCAAAGAAACTCATGAGCAAACAGAAACAAGTACTTCGATAATTTTCTTTAAAATATAGTAAGCAGGCAATTTGCAAAATCGTCTAAAAAGTGAACAACATGGATTGTTCATTATTTCGAGGCATTATTTTCAATACCTAATCTAACAACTGTTCCGAGTGAAATAACACAGTAAAGGAGACGACAACAGTTAAGCTAAAATGCACTGTTTATTCTTCGATACTGGGCATGATATTTTCATCAGTTATCAGTCGGTTTCTTTTTCTTGGTAGGCGAAGCTGGGGCATTCTGTATAAAATAAAAATGAAACAAGAAAAGTAAGTAAATAATTTCGTTTTTGAAACGGCTCTTAAATTCAGTGCCGAATGCACAGGAAGCGATGGTCCAACGAAGGGGAAAATTACGTTTTATTTACTCGTTACGACATTAATATTGCCAAAGCCGCTGAAATGACTCTCTGTATGGGTGTGTACGGCTTAAATACCAAAAACATGTTACCGTGCGAACGTGTTTGTAGCACGTCTTTGCACAACTTCGAGCAAAATTTCAAGGATCATTTTTTTGTTCTAAAGTAAGAGAAATGTATGATACTTTCAAATGGGCTTTAGTATTAATTTCTCTAGAACGTACTAAACTTTAGACAGAAACACATCATTCAACCAAATTAAAAAAGTGTAAATAAAATAGAAATGAGAGTCCTCTTAATGAAAACGAAATAATGAAGATGCAGGAAACCACATTCGATGAATTAATACACCAAAACTCCAAATCATAAAATGACCAAAACAACAATTTAAACAATTAAACATCCACTGTATTCGGTGATTTAGCCAAATGAATTACCCTCTTAGTTACCAGCCCTGTGATACTGTGTTGGTGTTTCTTATATGTACAAAGTATTTCAAGTTTTATAATATTTATTATATTTTGTCAATGACAATCTTCCTTTACTTGCCTCTTTATGCAATAGCATGACATCATCAGATGTGGCAGAGAAATCATCTAGGAGATGCTGTTTCAGTCTTTGCTTCTTCCAATCTTTTAGGCCATTTACTGTTAATGAATTTAAAAAAAGTATGATCAAGTAACAACATTAATAAAAACGTTCAATTAAAATTAAACCACTCTGCAAGTACATATGTTGTCAAATGTGTTAGTTGATTATGAAAACAGTCAGCCCACCCCTCCTCTTTCAGGCAATTGACTCTAGCTCAGCTTGCTATATAGTGAGGATATCAATGACATCACCTATTAATATTAATGTGCCAACTGGAGCCTTATTGGATGCCGAAACAAAGGGTTCTTTTATTCAGTGGTTGGCTTTTTTAAATATCTCAAGAAATTTGATGTCAATGTTTGTAAACAGATATCTTCCTTATAAAAGAAATTTTATAATTATGAAAAGCAGTCCCCATTAAAAAGCTGTCAATGTGAAGAAAATCTGGTCCACAATCTTTCATCAAAATATATTTTGTTCAAGTTACATGCAAAATCCATAGACTCCGTACTAAAAAAAAATCTCCATATACACACACACACACACACAAAGGATTTCAAATTCCAGGGAGAGGAAGGGTGCAGAAAGACCAAAACACTCAAAGAAACCTCATTAGAATTTCCAGATTGGTGAAGGGGTGTCAAAATGCACCTTTTGTGGGGCAGGAATGGACATTTTATGGAACTACACATTGAAGAAAAAATCCTGCTAAATAAATCTCAAGGCTTTTTCTAAAAAACAGTTGTCAGGTTTAATTAAGCTACTGCATAATTGTACAAAATATTAATGTTGATAAACAAAAAGAAAAAAAAAACATTTTATGTTTATAATTTAACACAGCTAATAGATAAAGAATGGTTTCTTCATGCATTTCAGTCACTCTTCAGTCCTAACAATTTGGGGATTTGGTAATGATCAAAATAGTCCCCATAATGGACAATTTAAACAGAGAAGAGACTTGCAAAAAATATTCAAAATTACAAAATGTGGGTGGTAGGATTCATAAATTATAAATTGTGGCATTTGCATTACCTTGGTGCAAGTTTCTCATCTCTTTGCAAAACTGCAACATGCATTGGTACCAACCTCTGTATAACACACACATGTCAAGATGCAGCATGCTTATCTTTGCACCCAGTCCACTTCTTTAACAAAACCTGATCATTATCTATGGCAGTCAGAATGTCTCCTTCTGGCATAGCAGGGAACCATTTAACCAGGATTTCATAATGTTATACTGACGACCCGGATGAAGTTTTCCATAAATTTCCACTGCCACATTCTGCTGCGTGCAATTGAATGCATAACCAGGTTGGATCCAAACATAATGGAACTAAAGTTGTGTTTTGCTACACTTAGCAGGGGATCGACGGCCATCACGTTTTTGACAGGCATTGTTCTTGTGTCACGTACTAAAGCGTTAAGCCTTCCACTGCACTTTTCAGAATTGATACCAAAATATCGTTAAAAATCATCCTTGAATTTATTTTTAGGCCTTTCAGTCTTTTTCGACGCTGTAGAGCCACAAAATCTACACAAGTTTGCACAAGTTTCGTGTGGGCATCAGCTTCCGCCATCTCAACGCCTAGGTTTGTAGGAGTAAATCAATCAATTATGGGCGCCATTATTAACAGCACATCGCAAATCAAAATACCCCCTTGCACATTTTTAATAGATCGTGCACAACAGCAAAAACACGTGAAAAGTTAAGTAAAAGACTTGAAGATATCGACATTTTTTTTTGCAAATGCTGGAAAAATCTACAAGTGCCTTTAATCTAACGACAAAGTGGAAAACGTACCTGACTTTGGGATCAAATTTCATGCACTGTCCCACTTTACAGTTAACATTTCCAACCGTTCAACCCGCTCTGCCACCGCCATCTTTGACAAACGCGAAGAATGTTCCTTTGTTGTCCATATCGAATAGAATTTTGGATAGATAACCCAACTAGTTCCCAACGAAAAACGAATAAAGTGAAGTGTATACAAAATCCTCCGATTTCTGCAATGGCCGCCATGTTGTGACGTAACACGGTTATCAAAATTGATAACAATCCTGGACTGGTAATGACATTCATTTTCTAAAAGTCAGCTTTGAGGTCCCAGAGAGATCTTTTTATTTTACAGGCACGATGGAATTTAACGGTTTTCCTCACCATATTGTAATTAAATTAAAAGAATCCTTTCTCAAGGGGCAATAAAGACTTTTTCCTAATGTACATCACCTTTTATTGATATCGGTCATGTAATAGTTTTCTTTTTTTTTTTTTTTTTTTTTTTTACTTTTTAGACTTTTTGTATTTTTACTTAAGCATTTTAATAACATGACCCCCTTTGATACCAGTGCTTATTACAATGAAAGGGTTATCCTGTATAATAATAATAATAATAATTATTATTATTATTATTATTATTATTATTATTATTATTGTTATAATCTCCAGAAAACAGTCAATCGAACTCACCCTAAATCGTCCCCAACATATTGCAAAGAGTGGGTGGATTCTATCAGATAGACAATTTCTTCAACTTATACTCATTATGACGAAAGGATCAGGAAAGAATGGCATGGCATAATCTCAAACCTCTACCATTAAATCACAATGGAACGCTTGTCTTGAGCCTTAAATTTGTGAAGAAGCCTAAAATTAAAAGTCCTTGGGTTTCTTTTTAGGGTACTTGGCCACTTTTTCCAAGTGTTTGTTTTATATAATTGTCTGACAAATCAATTAATCAATCAATCAAGCAGCCAACCAATCAACCAGTCCATCAATTAACCAATCGATATAGTATCGTGAGTACCTCTGTAAGTCCCTATTAACTCTTATCAGCATTATTTATGGAAACTATAAAATGAACGTTGTTGGGTATGGAATACTACTTCGCATGATCCATATAAATTTATTCTTTTCCGAGGTGTATAGAACGTCCAATTTCAGTGGAAACTCGATATAACGGAGAACCAATGTACTGGCAAAATTTAGTGCTTAGTTGTATCGAGGCTCCGTTCCAGACATTTTAATAGAAGTAGGCAGAAGAGTTTCGTTGTTTATTCTGAGGACATCGTTATGGAGATTTTATTCAAAAATCGAGGTTAAAGTGTATGCATACAGAAGTTATATTCGAGAAACCTGGAGCCACATTTTCAGCAAACGTCGGTCAGCAATTTTAACGCCACTTATTTCAAGCCAATTAAAAGCTGCAGCTGTCTCTGTTTCTATTTTCTTCTCTTTTTCGCTCCATTTCTTAGTCTCCGCGACCCCATATCAAACAGGCCCGCAAGCGATCTTGATTTTGTTGAAGTCATCTTTCTTAGACACCGTAATGTTGCAGTCCGATTTCGGCGAGTTCACTGGAAGTGACTGAGATACATTGAGTAGATTTCCAATTCTACCTCCATCATTTGATTTAGGGAAAGTGTTTTCAGTTACTTCGACCGCATTCTGTGCATTAGCTAGGAGATGTTGCCTGATACCATTGTCCTCGTTATGGCGCCACCGTGTAAGACAAAAACATATTAAGAGGACTGCAAGGATTACGGACGTCACAATTCCGAGTGCCACAAGTAAAATACCAAGCGGCGTCAACGACTCATATGGAAAACCTGCAAAGACAAAGAAATACCCGTTGTTGCTATGAAGGGCAAAGTCATCAATAGATAAGCATTGTTGTCCCTTCAGGTATTCAGATATTCCGCTGTTGATAAAAACGTGACGAGGTTTTTAAGTGCTGTCATGAACTGCTTGGATGCAACAGTAACGAAATTCTACGTACCGTGGATTGGTGGTACAAAGGTATACATTGAACCCGCAGAAAAGCCAGTTGTCCCAGTTGTTGAACTAGATGTTTTCCCAGTTGCCTTGCTGGGAGGTGCAGTTGTCTTAGTGGTTGGACTAGGATCCGCTGGGCATCCATTCGGACATGCACAGCGGTGGGTAAGTAAAAATACCTGATGAGAAAGGACAGTGCAACTTTTAAAATAAATCAACTAAAAGACGTTGTCTCGTCACACCTGTGCACCACTGTGCATTATCTGGCTCTACACTGAGAAATACTTGCGCCACAAATTCTTTTCATTGTTTTCATGATAGCATTAGCATCTACTGATAAGCTCGAAATGCATCCAAAAAATGACTTCCAAAAGAGTATGTTCTCATGACGCCACCCAGACGGCAGCCATGTTGGAGGAATGAAATATTCTTTTGGGAATTGAAGTCCGTTCTTATGAAATTTCCTCCTTTTGTTTTAGTATGCAAATATGGCTGCTGATCACATGAGCAAACACGCTCTATATGACTGCTAAGACTTACCCAACGGAGTCCTTTACGGTTGATGTGCTCGAAGTCTGGTGATTCCTTACTCCAGTCACATGTTAGAATCACTCTAACATGATATTGCTCTCCACCATAATTGCTGCAAGTCAGATGGAAAGCGATTTAGTGATTCATTAACTTCAGTAATCTATAGATTTAACCAAGCCTAAAAGCGGACCTCCCTGGTTATTCATTCTTACTGTCTGTAGGGTTAGTGGAAAAAAGAGGTTTTCGAATTGTTTTGTGTTTCTGGTTACTGTAAGTCATTTTCTTTGCTTCCTTCTAGATGAAAATTCATTGCTCAACTAGTGAATTCCACGGTAAATTTCACGCGAGAAACCTATATCGCGCGAATCACGAAGCGATGAGTATGATATCGGTTTTTCGATTGAAACTTGCTTTGCAATCCACCATTTCGGCAATGAGGTTTTCTCGAATTGCATAAGTTTTAAAAGAAAACAAGCACACCCTCAGCGAACGAATGGATAGGGGAAAAAAAAGCCATTCCCGAGTCGACTGTCAATAGCCAGCGAATAGGAATCACGCTAAAATTACAAACCGTCAAGAATCTTTGTCAGTTCAAGGTCAAAATAGAATTTTACTGATGTACTTTATTCTCTGAAAACGAGATCATTCGCATTTTAATGTACATATATTTCATTGAAACACGCCAGCTTGGCTTGGAACAAGAATCGGCAAAATACGGCAATGCAACCAAGAAAGGATAAACTTCAAACAAGATCCGTCCCAACAAATTACCTTTAGGTGCTTTAAACAAACTTCTGAAAACACAACCGAGTGATATTTCTCCCTAATTTTACGAGAACTCATTGCAATTACGTGTTTATAACATAAGGGCACAATTTTCTTGTCACTGTCGACGCAGATCGAAAAACAGTTGGGCAAACGGATTAGAAAAGCACTTGTTCGCTCGCATTTTAGAGCAAAACAAACAAACAAATCAACTATTTCTTTATGTCTAAAAAAGTACAGACAATTGTTATTTAATTCCAGCTGAGAATAAAAATTCGAGATTCATTCCTCAACAAAGGAAAAGCCGATTAAACCACTTTTTAAAAAATACGCAGCCATAAAAATAACAAACGGTTTAGTTCCCAA
>NC_090888.1:48591756-48596756 GCF_036669925.1 Montipora capricornis | reverse complement strand
CAGCGCCCCACCTCGAACACAAGAGGCCAGTCTGACAACAACGGAACGCGGTGGAACGAGGAGAAAAGCAAAGAAAACCAGAAAACGGAAGGCACCTCGACTCAGTATTTTCGATGTATCAAAGCTAGTCGTAGCAAAAGGAATAAAGTCCAGGCTAGAGCTTCTTGCTCTAGCCTCTCGACAGATGAAAGAGGGAAAGGAAGATTTAGCGCAATTCATCGCTAACAGAGGAAGTAAAGTTGTTGACGAGGCCATACAAGTAGGATGGGAAATGGAGGAAGCAGAGGAAAAATTAAAAAGGAAACAAATGACAAAGATGGACATACTACAAAAGGCTCTAGAAGGTCCATGTATCGCTAACTGCAATGGAGAGTGGTTGGAAGTTGCAGAGGATACTCTCGCACGCAAAGAGGTGGAAGTTTTCAGAGTGCTGTGCGTGAGCTACTTGAGAAAGGACGCGGCAAGTACCAAAATATTCTAATCTATGGTAGTGCCAATTGTGGCAAGACCTTTTTACTAAACCCGCTGACTGTCATCTACAATACATTTAGTAATCCCGCTACTAGCAATTTTCCTTGGGTTGGCGCTGAGTCTGCCGAGGTTATTTTTCTTAATGACTTTCGCTGGAGTCCACAGGTCTTGCCTTGGCACGATATGCTTCTTCTGTTGGAGGGGCAGACAGTTCATTTGCCAGCACCGAAGTGCCACTACGCTAAAGACATTGTCTTTGACACTGACACTCCGATATTCTGCACAGGCAAGCATGAGTTAGTGTTCATTAAGGGAGGCTGCATAGATGAACGGGAGACCGAAATGATGCGAGTAAGGTGGAAAATCTTCAACTTCTTTTCGCAGATTCCACCCGGCGAGCAAAGAAACGTTCCGCCTTGTCCAAAATGTTTCGCCAAATTAATTCTGTCCCCAAACAGTAACGACAACAGTTCGGGATAAGTGTTGAACGAGTTCCCACCAAAGGATCGGCGAATCCCAGCATATTCCAATAAACGTATTATGCAACTTTACAGTATTGCGTGATGGTGACGGAGTGTAAAGTGTAAACAAACGCTGGTAAACCGTACGGTTTACCATTAGGTTTTGCCTTTTATCGCATTCCTTAGTCGTATTTCTCGGTTGAAAATCACCTTGTAGAAGACATTAGTTATAATTGAAATGAATTTTCAAGAACAGCCTCAATGCCATCGTGAAATTCAGCCTTTTCACAACGGTTAACCATGACATGTAGTAAAATAAGATTGTCAACAGACCAACTTCTATTTTGACAACGGTAAACCGTTGTGACCTTTACCGCACGTGATTCGACTAAGGGAAAACATGCACAGTACATAGACACTGCAGATTTCCTTTTTTACATCTGTTGCCAAATACAAAGTAATAAATATTACATGGTAGTTCCAAACTATTATCAGTGATTATTATATAATATTCAATAGGATAATTTTGTAAATGTCAATTGCATTATATTTATCTGAAAACATAAAGATGCATACTTAATATTTTAGTCTCTGTCCTTGTGTTTCTAGTATTAGTTGTATACGCCTGTCCATGGATTCTATTAAATTGTTTATTTTGGCTACTGGAAACTGAACAATTGTATTTTTCACTCTTTCCTTGAATTGCGTGAAACTCTCTCGCTCTAATTGTTCCTCAATAGCGCTGTCATGCAAGTTGTCACTGACTGATTTAAACATGTTCTCTATTGGATTTAGATCAGGACTGCGTGGCGGTATCTTAAGCAATTTTGCCCTCACTTGTTGCAAAGCAGTCTTTGCGACTGCTGAATTCTGGCTTGGGTCATTGTCTTGAATGAAGAGTCTTGTATTTCCTTTCTTTGATTGCACAAACATTTGCTCAAAAGTGTTTTCAATAAAAGACGCAAAAAAATTTCCCGTCATATGTTCATATTCCTGGCATAAAATAACTCCTACATTGTATGAAATCGCCACTAAAAACTTGACTACCTTCCCTCCAGATCCAACTTTACTCCCTTTCGCGGTGCAAAATTGGTTGAGACCTTCAGATTTTTTGCGATAGATCCTTCCAGTAGGAGCTCGTGCTTGATCAAGCGGGTTGGTCTTGTGCGCAAAAGCAACTCCGTCCAAGTAGAAAGCAATTTTATGAGTCCATAACTCCGTGTCATACTCTTCTCTCACCTTTTTGGCAAATGCAACGCGTAAACTCTTGTCATTGTTAGTAAGCAGCCCTTTTTTCCGGGCTTGGAGATAAAAGTACCCTTTGCTATTTAAGAATCTTCCCACAGTGCGAACTGACACATCACTTTCCGAGATGTTTGCCTCATTCATGAGTCGCTTAGCAGTAAAGTTACCTTCTGTACGCCTCAGTTTGAGAAGAGCTCTTATAAGGAGTCTCTCTTCTCTGGATGACAACTTTCTTGGCCTTCCTCTTCTTTGGTGGGTGACCTTTCCGTGAGTTTGCGAATACGTTGAAGGAGTGTTAAATTCTTTTAGCACTCTCATTACTGTTGCTGCAGATCGATCCATTTTTGCTGCAATTTCTCGCAGAGAATACCTCCTTTCCATGTACAGAAATCTGATGAGTGCTCGTTCTTCCGCCGAGGTTTTCCTATTGTACACCATACTTGCTTTTTTCAATGAACTGTGTGTCACACTTAACCTTTATGTCTGAGAAGAAAAAAATTCTCCTACCCGTGACTATTGTGGCCAGGCTGTATTCAAATGTTATTTTTAAAGACCTAAAATAACATTTCCTATTTATTTCTACCGAAATCTAGACAATTCATATCTTTCCTAGCTTGCGTCAAACAAAAGTTACAGCAAGATCTTCCCAGCTAGCACCGTCTTTCTGGGCTATTCAAGAAAACTACTTAACAATAAATGACAACGTCTGATATTAACCAGATGGCTTTTTGCAACTCACACAATCCTCGCCAAAAATCCTTGAAACACCCCTTTCCCCTTGACAGTGTTGAGACGACATTTTCCTCTTTGACTGGCTACACCAACATTGAAAAAGGGAGGGGGACGAAAACGGTGCGAGAATGTTCAAAGTGTTTCAAGGTTTTTGTCTAAGATTGTAGCTAGTGCTAATTTTTCATTCAAAGATTACCTGAAGGGAAGTTATATGGATTCGATGCTATTGTCACCAGTTTGTGAACAAGACGTTAAAATTAGAACATCTTGACCCATCAAAAAGTTGCGGACATGATAATATAATGCCACGGGTGGTTAAACAACTAGCGTCAGAATTAAGTGAACCATTATCACACATCATAAATCTCACTTTCACAACAGGCAAGATACCTACAGACCTAAAAACTTCAAATATCATACCTGTTTACAAAACAGGAGATAAATGTGAATTCAAAAACTACAGACCTATATCCTTGTTACCTTGTTTTTCTAAAATATTAGAACAAATGATGTATAAACGATTACTGAATTACTTAAGTAAAATAAGTGTATTCAGTGATCACCAATATGGATTCAGGAAAAATCTTTCAACAAATTTTGCACTTATCGACCTCATAGATAGAATAACGTCCGCTATAGATAACAAAGAATTTGTAGTTGGGATATTTTTGGATCTGTCAAAAGCTTTTGATACTGTTAATCATAATTTGCTACTTCAAAAGTTAGAATTTTATGGCATTAGATGGATTGCATTGGACTGGTTTAAGAATTATATAACTTTAAGATATCAGTGCGTCAGATATAATAATGAACTATCATACAAAAAAGAAATAACATGTGGAGTTCCTCAAGGCTCAGTCCTGGGTCCTCTACTGTTTTTAATATACATTAATGATATATGTAACAGTTCAAAACTATTATCTTTCATTCTTTTTGCAGATGATACCAATTTGTTAATGTCTCACAAAAATCTGGATACTTTGATAGACAAAATAAATGAAGAATTAGAAAAAGTATCCATTTGGCTAAAATTAAACAAACTATCACTTAATCTCACGAAAGCTAATTTCATGCTGTTTAAATCATCCAGGAAAAAAGTTGATCAGGAATTGAGAATTAAGATAAAAGACCATTGTATTGCTCAATTACGAAGCACAAAATTTCTTGGTGCAATAATTGATGAGCAATTAAAATGGACTGAACACATTAATTATATAGTGAACAAAATCTCTAGGTTTACAGGAATATTATGTAAAGCAAGGCATTACGTGACAAGATCTTTATTGAAATCAATTTATTACGCTTTAATTTACCCTCATATTTTTTTATGGAAATGTTGTATGGGCTAATACGTACCAGTCCCATCTAGACAGGCTATATAAACTACAAAAGAAAATTGTACGGATAATGACTTTCAAAGAATACAATCATAGCTCGATACCTTTATTTGATGAATTAAAGATACTGAATGTATATCAAATTAATTATTACACCATGGTCATATTAACAAATCAATTCAAAAATAATCAATTGCGAAATTCTTTAAAGAGCATTTTCAAGACTAATGAAGACGTACATAACTACAATACACGATCAATGAAAAAATTGCACAAGCCTCTACTTAAAACAAATCTTAGAAAATTAAGTATAAGTTATAAGGAAAAAAAAAAAAAAAATATATATATATATATAATAATTTGCCAAGTGATCTAAAAAAAATTATCCTTACAAATCAAATATAGATATTCTAGATTTACATATTTCTTTATTTTAAATGTTAATACCAAGTTGTATTTTCTTCTGATCTATCTGTTAACTGATTTAACTGATTTCAGGCATATTTTAGTGGTGGCTATTATGTTACCTAGCCGTATTCCATCAATCTGTAAATTAACTTAGATATCATGCATCGCCTAGTTTTTGTTAAGAGTTAGTAAAGGGGGTCTCCTAGATAAGCCTAGAAAGGCTTCTGATACTTCCTGCTCAATAATGATACTACAGTGATGAATGGAATATAATTGTAATAGGAAATGATCTTGGGCAAACAATAAAGAAGAAGATAGACGGCTGAATGATGATGAATAACGACCC
>NC_090888.1:48584256-48589256 GCF_036669925.1 Montipora capricornis | reverse complement strand
AAGAAAGCAGATAAATTGCAGAAAATATTAGTTTTGCATCCAAAAATTCGTAATCAACGCTAAAATGACCAAATTTTGCCTAGAAAACATATCTTACTATTATTTTTCTTAAATTTTTTCGTTCGACTTTCGCTTTTATAAAATGTTTCAGTTGTCTGTAAATAAGTTGTATGCTGTTGGAAAGCTTATTTTCTTAGCTGATTTACCGTGGTTTTCTCGCGGTTGGGAAAGTAGGAAAAAGAGTTAGGCCAGTAACCAGGTTTTTAACGTCAGAAAAGGATCTGTTTCGTCGTACGAAAGTGTGAGGACCTGTGAGCCAAAGGGCCTCTGCTGGTATGACTTCTGGGTGACCCCTTAATAACTTCTTACTAACCGAGCGCGAGGGCCGTACTGCCAGGGAAATATTGGCCCGAGGTCGTGGCAGTACGGACCGAGCGCAGCGAGGTCCGTACAAAAACGACCCAGGGCCAATATTCCCCAGTACGGCTCGAGCTAGCTCGGTTAGTAAGTAGTTTATTATATGGTTTTTTAATTACCTTTTGCTTTGTTTTTGCAAGCCCGTAATCGGCCCGTGGGCCAGTCACAATTTGCCTGGAACGCTGCACGTACCACAGGCAACCCAGTGTACCCTCACGGAGGGTCTAGTTTAAACATTACCGGAAACCCATAAGGGTTGAAACGTGTAACGCGCGGTCACAGCTTCCGAATATTCAGTGCGAACCGATTGGCTGAATGTTTCAGTGCTAAGTACCATATTTGGAAACCCCTCGCTCTTGTTGTTCCAAATATGGTACTTAGCAAATTGAATGTTCAGAAGCTTGTTTCCCAGCACACAAGGGGCCGTTACACGTTTCAACCCTTATGGGTTTCTGACATTACTTAAAAACTGCAACTCGAACTTGAAGTATCAGTTATTCGCTCAAAGTCATTGACTCCTGATAAGATACCTGACAAGCTCGTTAAATTTATCGAAATGGAGTGTTTACAACGACGAGTATCCGTTATCATGTTTAACATACCGCTGCATCATTGATGCATAGTCCTTTGTCCCCTGAGCTGTCTAGCTTCACGAAGGAGCTACATGGGTTGTAGTAGTAAATGTAACCCCACTTTTCACGACCAGTGTGAAATCTGTTGTATGGATACACATGAAAAGAAATGGAGGGATGTTTGGTAAACATCTTTGGCAGGGTTGTCCAAATATTCAAGTAGTGAAACCACAGGTAACCCAGGCTCACTGTGTGTGGGTAAACATAGAGAACATATAAGGCTAAGTTTAGGTCTGAAAATTTGCTAGAAAATGGAAATAAAAATCGATAAAACTTACCATGTGGTGAGCTGTTGTTGTCTTTAATACGTACACGAAGTTTTGGGAAAAATGGTCCTCGTTCACCTTCCTTCATAGTATAGTGACAAGGTAGGAAACGGAAGCCAGCGTAGGAACTCCGATCGACCCAAAACAAGCACGTCAAACAACCAGGCGTCCAGAGTTCTGTGCCATTTTGAATTGGACACTTCGCGAGTACAACGCTTTCTGGCCGCCATTTTAGCAGGTTAACTTACAAGTTTTACGGAGTCTGGTGGCTTCGCGTTGCTACCTGGAGATGCTTCAGTGGATTCATGGTTTAGAGAAATTCATGTTCCACGAGCCTGGAGTGTTTATTTAGCGACTGGATTTGATTTTCACGAAAGAAATCGTGCTTGTTTTGGGTCGATCGGAGTTCCTACGGCGGCTTCCGTTTCCTACCTTGTCACTATAATATGAAGGAAGGTGAACGGGGACCATTTTTCCCGAAACTTCGTGTACGTATTAAAGACAACAACAGCTCACCACATGGTAAGTTTTATCGATTTTTATTTCCATTTTCTAGCAAATTTTCAGACCTAAACTTCGCCTCATATGTTCTCTATATTTACCTACACACAGTGAGCCTGGGTTACCTGTGGTGAAACTTAAGCCAAACAGACGAACGAAAAACAACAAACGCTATTGTAATTAAAATCGGGCTGAATAAGAAACTGAAAAGGAAACAAACAAAATAATAATAATAATAATAATAATAATAATCAACAAAAAGTATGAACCTGCAATAGAAGCAAACAAAGAAATATATCTGTATTCGTTTGGTGCTCAGTCTCCTTTCAGTTTGGTCTATCAACCGTTATCCGTAATTTGCAAAACAAACCTTGGCTTATCATCGGTGCTCTGTAGAGACGTAAGGTTGTAAGTGCCATTGACACCGGGGCAAATACATCTTCCATGAGTTATACTAGCTCCTTGATACTTTAGAAAGGTACACAGCAAGACTAAGCAAGTAAAATAGCTCACCCAACACGACGGGAACATGTTGCTGCAAGCAAAAACAAATTGAAGAAGGTCACCGTGGGCTCACATGACGAGAGTAAATCTTCGTTGACAAAGCTAACTTATGCTAACAGTTTCCACATTAATTTTTTTTCTGTAATGAGGAATCTGAATAGTTTGGTCAATTCCTAAATAATGACGTACCATAGGTGGCCAGATTTGCAAGTTCGTGTCACGCTTTTATTTTGTTGTCCTGTGTTTTTGCTATAATATAAATATGCAGTAAGTGTTTATCCCTTTTTAATGCGACTTCCACAATCCTAACACGTCCCTTAGTCAACCTTCAAATGTTTTACTCGAGTTTGCCTGGCATCAACCTGGTTGGTATTTGAGAACGAAGCCTTGACGTGGTATTCATTGTCCGAAGAGATAGCGAGGGCATTGCCAAAAGCACTATAGTGATTTAAGATGTAACAACCTCACTGTCATCTCATTGCGAATGGAATGTCATAGAGCTTCCATCAAGAGATTCATGGAATCGCTCGTGTTTGTCAGCATTGGGAGCAAAGGCACTCGCTTTAGGAATAGTAAGTTTTGCCCAAACCCAAGACTAATTTAATAAGGGGAAATCACTCTGTTATCAAACAAAACGAAAGAAGGCCCATTCAGTTGGAGTTTGGTCTTTTGCAAATTCCACAGGTAATCGGCTTTCACTAGTACTCGACTTGTTTTCCTAATTATTCCTTATAATAGATTCTTACTTATCTCTTACTGTCTTTGGAACAAACCAGCAACATTCAGGGGCACCCAACGAGTAAATTAAGCCAAAAGCCTTTGGGAGACATTTCTAGACTCCTTGTAATATACCAAGACTGTCTCAAGAGATGTTTTTATCACCCAGAATAATTTTATCAGTTCCGGGATATCTTAGCTGAAAATTGAAGTGTCCGAAAATTTTAGATAATGTTATGTTCATTGCAGAAATTACAAGCTGAATGTTGCCTTCTAAGAACTTCCCAGCGAACCATTTGCTCAACTAGGTGAGCTCTTTAAGTGCCAAAAATTGCAAAAATATCACTTCCGAAAACGTACTTGGGACTAGAATTTTCCGTGATCAAGTTTCGAATCATGGCTTTCGAATCTTTTAGGTGATGTTTTGTAAAGATATCTATAGCTGTTTAGCAACTTAGAACCGAAATTCTTAGAACAGTTTAACTCTCCCGAACACATATTTGAAGATTATCGTTTGGTGCCGCCTGAATATTAAAGGATTTTCTCCTTGCAAAATGAATTGAAGACTGTATCATCAGACCATCATGAAATACAAAAAATCTGTATCAGTGGCCAATTTAGTTTTAATTCGAATTGCGTTGCGCATGACGCAGTGAATTTAAAACATTGTAAGGAATAAAACCACCTTTTTCGTGTCTAGTCTTCATTTATTTTAATCAATATCTACGAACACCTGGCTTCCGACATTTAGTCACCAAAAGGGCATCTACGAAATGACTAAATCGAATTTAAGGCTACTTCTATAGATGTAAATGCCTCGTATCTCAGACAGGACAATGTAACAATACCATTCCATCATACAAATTAAATAAGAAAGATGGAAACGCATTTCATGTAATAACAATCAAGTACGGTTTGCACTCCCCCGTTAACAAGTTAACCTAAACAAACGGTGACTAGAGCAGCATCAAAGTCATGCATACATGTTAAAATTCTCTTACCTAACTGTGCGCAAAGTAGACGAAAGTGACTCTTAACTATTAAATTCAACCCTTATTGTTCTTATAAGGGTAGCAAACAGAGGCCAAAATTTTACAAACGCTAGCCGATTTACCTCCAAGCAAAGTCGATGCAATTTGGCTATTCCGAGAAAGTCCCTAGGATCACGTGAGGCGGAAGTTTGTTTTGACAATAGTGGCAGTCACTGCCAGTGCATTTTCTGTATTCGCTTAAAGAGTAGAAGCGATCGCTTATTTTGGCCAACCCTACGAAGATTTAGTTCTAGAAGAGTTTCGTTTATACCTCTACAGGATCTCATTCATGCGAATGATTTGATACCTTTAAAATGCTCCAGTGAAAATAATTGCATTACTCTCCGTTACTCTAGTGACAGTCTTTCTCATTTGCATTCGACAGTGGGTTATGTTACGTCTGTGGCATTGCAGGAAATGATTGTTCGTTCAAGTAGTCAATTAGTTGGGCGATGATTATAAGTAGATAAGTTTACACGCAGCTACTAGTTAAAGGCAGATTCCTCTCCAGGGCAGAAAATATTAAGAATTCCCGACCGAAATGCCCCTGTTTCTGTGTAACTAAACCCTCTATTAGGCTTTCACCCCTCTCAAGGTGCTAGGTGTAACGCGATACAAGACAGGACTTGCAATTCTAACCTCTATATATAGATCTTGTTTCATTTCTTAAAATGAAGTATCTGTTAGGAAGCTTCTTGGCCGGAGCGCACTAAATTTGAGATTGCTTCAATAATCGTCCACAATGCAGAAGATAACTTTACAGCCAATTTGCTCTTTGTTAATAAACGGATAAATCTTGAAAGAGTACTACAAGAGTACAAAGGGAGGCTACATTTTTTACCACGAGAAATTTTACACCCCTCTCAAACATTTAGCTTATGACGGAACAATGTATTAAAGACATACATTTGAACTTCGGGAATGAAACAAGT
>NC_090888.1:48559256-48564256 GCF_036669925.1 Montipora capricornis | reverse complement strand
GAGAAGTTTCCCTGGCGCTACCCTGGCGTCTCATATCTCCATAAGTGACCATAGTTTAGTTTATGCATATCAAAAAATTTCAATTCCCACTTTCTCCTAAGATATTAACTTGATAACATATAGACAGTTTAAACATTTTAATAGCGTAAATTTTCATGCGGACATTTTAGCGATAACATAAAGCAATTGTATGATCCTAATGATATGTGGAAGAGGTGAAAAGAATTATTCCTGAATGTGTGTGAAAAGCACGCACGGATTAAGACCAAACGGACACGAGATTCTAAATCCCCATGAATAACCGCTATTCTCAAAAAGCGGTGAATTTCAGAGACCGCCTCAAAAGAAAGGCCATTAAGACAAAAGATCCATTTATTTGGAACCAATTTCGAATGGTTAAAAATCAAGTGAACTGGGAAATTAATAGCGCGAAAAAAGCTTACTATGGAAATGCCTTCAACAATTGTTGTGGGGATCAAAGGAAAACATGGAAGACAATCAATGAATTGACCTCGCGTAAGTGCAACAAAACCGTTATTAATGAGATGGAATATAATGGGGTAAATTCTGGAGATCAAACAGCTATAGCAGAAATGATAAACTCCTTTTCCACAGAATTGGGCCAAGCCTTAGTGGAGACGTAACAGAAGTTGATAAATCCTTCGAATAATTTCTTACTGAAACTGATAAAAATTTTGTTTTTGAAAAAACAACACCAACACATGTTAATGCACTACTATCAAAGCTTTGCAAGTCAAAGGCAACTGGATAATATTTCAGCGAAACCTCTAAGGGAGTGTCCCGATGTACTAGCAGAATCTCTTACTCATATATTTAATCAATCCCTAATGACTGGCATCGTTCCCGATGAGTGGAAATCTGCCAGAGTCACTCCATTGTATACAAATTCTGGGAAGCGCTCTGATCGGACGAATTATCGACCAATATCAGTAATTGCAGTTGTGGCCAAAGTCTTTGAACGGATAATTTATGATCAGCTTTATCTTTATTTAACTAAAAACAACTTTCTGTCGTGCCATCAATCTGGTTTTCGGTCTTTGCACTCCTCGCTCGCAGCACTTATCGAAGATACAGATAGCTGGGCAATGGATATAGACCGTGGTCTTGTTAATGCCGTAGTCTTTTTAGACCTCAAAAAGGCATTTGATACAGTAGATCACGATATTTTGTTACGAAAATTGCAATACTATGGGATTTGTTGGACCTGCAGCCATCACTGGTTTGCTTCTTATTTGCATAATCGAACATTGATTTGTCATCTAAATTCTTGTAAGTCAACTCCGAAATTTCTAAGATGTGGTGTTCCCCAGGGAACAATTTTGGGACCTCTTCTGTTTTTGATATATATTAATGACTTACCACATTGTCTGACATATTCCGAACCCAGAATGTACGCAGATGATACCAGCCTGACGCTTGCCAGTACTGATATTAAGCATATAAATTATTGCCTTATAATCACGACCTAAGTAATGGGTACGAATGGCTCTCTGCTAACAAGCTCACTCTAAATATGACAAAAACTGAGTATATCCTTATTGCATCAAGGCAGAAGTTATCACAATTTACGGAAAGTCCCTCTCTTACTATAAACGAAAACGCAATAGAACAAGTAACCTCCGCTAAATCCCTTGGAGTTTAAGTCGATCAAAATATAAACTGGGAGTATCATATTGAAAACATCTCTAAGAAGATAGCTTGTGCCATTGGTGCAATTAAACGAATTCGGCATCTCACTCCATTTAATGTTCTAATTAAAGTTTATAATAGCCTTATTCAACCACATTTTGATTATTGCAGTGTAGTGTGGGGAAACTGTAACAAAGGCCTTTCTGAAAAAACTGCAAAGGCTTCAAAATCGGGCAGCTTGCATCCTAATATCTGCCAGCTATGATAGTAATTTGGATGATTTGTTCCGGGCACTAGGGTGGCGAAGACTCTTACTATCAAAGATTGGAACAGAAGTCTATCATTATGTATAAAACATTACATGGTTTGACACCGGATTATCTGAGATCAAGATTTGTATATCGTGACAAAGTAAGTGCTTATCGTTTAAGGAATACCGAAAATAAATTAGTTCTTCCACAACCCCGAACTGATTATCTCAAGAGAAGTTTTTTGTACAGTGGAGCTCAGTTGTGGAACAGCTTACCTGTAGACCTAAGACAAGCGTCTTCACTGACCGATTTCAAATCAAAGCTAAGTCGCCACAGTTTAAAGTAATATCTTAATTATAAGTAAACTTTAGACACGGCCTCCATGAAAAGCAGAATTTTTATTTATTTCTTTTATTTGAATTGTTATTATTAAATTTTATTGTAGTTAGGTAAATAGATATACTACTATAGCTTATGAACTAAATCAACTGATGGAAACACCATGTATAAATAAAGTTATCTTATCTTATCTTATCTTATCTTATCTTATCTTATCTTATCTTATCTTATCTTATCTTATCTTATCTTATCTTATCTTATCTTACGCTTCAAGATGCCCTGACCATTCAACCCTCCATGCCATTCCTTACTTTTTTTCGGGATCATTTGCGGTCCTGGTATCATTTGCGGTACAGTTTGGGGATCGTTTGCGGTTCTGGGATAATTTGTGGACCAGTAAATACAGATCCGCTTCAACACTAAATTACCTTAAGGTGCTTTAAACAAACTTGTGAAAACACAAGCTAGTGAAATTTTCCCGTAATTTTACGAGAAATCATTTCCATTACGTGTTTATAATATAAGGGCAAAATTGTCTTGTCACTGTCGAGGCACATCGAAAACCAGTAGGGCAAACGGATTAAAAAAGCACTTGTTCGCTCGCATTTTAAAGCAAAACAAACAAACAATTCAACTTTATCTTTGTATCCAAAATAGTACAGATAATTGTTGTCGATAAAAATTCGAGTTTCAATCCTGAACAAAGGAAAACCGATTAAACCACTTTTTAAAAATACGCACCACTTGAAATAACGCATCCGCAAAAATAACAAACGGTTTGGTGCTCAAGGAAAGAATTTATGGAATAACGTTTCCAACTAGTATGAGCTATTACTGGTATTCTGTTTTGTCGTTGTCATTCTCTTTCGCTCTGCTTTCGTTTCTGTTCTAGTCATGGGTCCTCCAGTTATCATGTAACCTGATCAGAGCTTCTAAAGATATGCAAAAAAATTGTAATACAGAGAAAAAAGCAGCTCCAAGCAAATTAAACATAAACACTCAGCTTTAAGTTTATATCACTCCGATGCTTGACTTGAATAAGTGCGTAGCCGCTAGTGTAGCTATCATGATATTTCAAACTGGATTGAAACCAGGAAAAAGGCAGAAAGAAAACATTTTCCAAACCGTTTTCCACCTGAACACGAAAGGCGTTGAATGTGTAAGAACTGTAGTTGACGTTCATAGCCGTGTAGCCACGTCGAGCCACAAAACGCGCAGAAAATGAAGCCTCGCTTATTTTTAGGTGAGTTAACCTAGGTTGAGCCTGCACTCCAATCGAAAACCAGTACCTGGTCAGTACCTGCTCCGCGCGCTGCTAATAAAGAGGTTCCAAAAGGTCTTGTAAACGGAAAGGAGCTCAGAATCTTTAGTATACTCTTCAATACTTATTAACCATTCAACAAGATTTCTAGATTCATTTTAAAGTGTTAGTATAGGAAAATCCTCAAGGCAGAAGTAACGTTCAGTTTCACGGGAGGATCTCCTTTTATTATACAATAAGAAATCTGTATTTAACAATTATTCTGCAAGGGTGCACTGGAAGTGAAGTGTCCATCAAGCCCGAGTAGAATAATTCTTTTATTAAAAATTCCAGGATCACCAACTATTCCATGTTGATTTTATTTAAGTGCCTCGGTTAATTCCGGTCCATTTGTTCTCAGAGCTAAAAAAATATTTTCAGTTCGCTTTATTGCTGACGCGTACCTTGACCAAATTAGGTACAGCAGGTCCTGGAATATGAACTGATAGCCTGTGTCCGACCGGTTGAGCACGGGTTGGATATGAGATGGTAAGAAGTCTCGTATCCAACAAGCGCGAATGGAATAATTGTTTTATTAAATGTTCATTAAATTTGGAATGCTTGAAAAAATGAAAATTAGAGTCAATCCCTTTCCATCTGGCGACCTTTGAAGCAGTCAGTTTCCATATTAGGTCAAATGGTGAATGAGCTGATAACAGAGATTGAGTGAACCAATCAGAAAACTAGAAACGCAATATACGATAAAGTATTAATAAAATTGTATAACGTAACAACAGGAGAACCGCCAGCTACACAGGTTAGTGGCTAACTACCATATGCGACTGAAGTCAGGGGCACCCAACGTCAATTTTCGGATAATGTCTGTTCGGAAGATGATTTGAGGTCTAGAATTTTCGGAACATTTGTTTTAAAATTTCCTGCTTGCCTGTGTGTCCTGGATTTTCGAGCATCTAAATAATGGTATAATTGCCCATTTTAAACGGATGTTTAACCTAAAAGGTCACTTAGAATTTTTGGGAGCCTTTTTTCTGCCTAGACTTTCAGCCAGGGAATCCGAACAGATGAAAATTTTTTAGGGGATAAAAATATGCCTATATTTACCTTTAAATGTTAATATACTTTTAACAATGCTATGTTTAAATGGTTTTTAACTCTATTCTCGTTGGGTGCCCCTGTGAGATGACGATGAAATTTATCATTAAAGTTCCGCTTCAACTGTCTTAATTTAGTTTACACTATATCGTACGTTTAATTCCGTGAAACTTTTCAATGAGCAAAGTGATTGTAATTTGCATAGCCGTATAATTCCACTTATGAAGAACACGATTTTACTCTTCTGTAAGGGTGAAGGTCGTATTTCGTTAGTGACAACAATAAACCCTTGTTATTTTATCTTCATCCAACATTACGGAATCCATAGCTCAAATGAAAATTTACAATTGGAGTTTAATCAAAGGGGCTATTTATCAAGTTCCAAGTAAAGTTCGACGTAATCTGTG